>NC_052491.1:2891326-3009921 GCF_009730915.1 Dioscorea cayenensis subsp. rotundata | reverse complement strand
GGATTCAAGGGCAAAACTGTGAATTAGATAATGTGATAAAGCAGTTTGAGAGATCCACGTCGGTGTCAATGAGTGATCAGTTGGAGGAAAGTGTAGAAAGAATCTTTGCTCAGTTTGATTCTTCCTATCAAGACCAAAGACAAGAACTCTTTTCAGTGGGAGTTCCTATTTCAAAAGCAGAACTATGTGGAATGGACACGTTGATATCCATTGCAGATTGCAAAGAAATAGGTACCCAGGTGGAAGAAGAGGAGAATAACTGTGAACATGAGGCAAATGATTTTGAGGAGATTGATAGATTGAAGGAGGGCAGCTTGCGCCCATCAATTGTTGAACCACCAAAACTTGAGCTTAAAACTCTTCCAGCACATTTGGAATATGCATTTTTAATAGAGGATTCCAAACTCCCTGTGATTGTAGCTTCAAACTTGTCTGCGGAGCAGAAGGATAAGCTTGTTAGCATGTTGAAAAAGCACAAATCAGCTATTGCATGGAAGATCTCCGACATTAAGGGTATAAACCCATCATTCTGCACTCATAAGATCCTAATGGAGGATGACTACAAATCTGTGATCCAACCTCAGCGAAGATTGAACCCGAATATGAAGGAGGTTGTCAAAGCGGAGGTAATAAAACTTTTGGATGCAGGAATCATCTACCCCTTATCCGACAACAAGTGGGTGAGCCCGACGCAAGTTATCCCAAAAAAAGGAGGAATGACAGTAGTAAAGAATTAAAAGAATGAGTTAATCCCAACTAGGACAGTTACTGGTTGGCGAGTTTGTATTGACTATAGAAGACTGAATGACGTTACTTGGAAAGATCATTTTCCTTTGCCATTTATTGACCAAATGTTGAACGACTAGCGGGACGTCATTTCTACTGCTTCCTTGATGGTATGTTGGGATATTTTCAAATCCCTATAGCCCCAGAAGATCAGGAGAAAACCACATTTACTTGCCCTTATGGTACTTTTGCTTATAGAAGAATGCCTTTCGGGTTGTGTAACTCCCCTGAAACATTCCAGCACTGTATGACGACCATTTTTGATGACTTTCTCGAAGATATTATGGAAGTTTTCATGGATGATTTTTTAGTGTTCGGGGACTCTTTCGATGCTTGCTTAAATAATTTGGAAAGATTATTAGTGAGATGTGAAGAGACGAATCTCATCCTCAACTGGGAGAAGTGTCACTTTATGGTGCAAGAAGGCATTGTCCTTGGACATAAGATTTCCCAGGCAAGTATGGAGGTGGATAAGGTGAAGTTTGAGGTAATTGAAAAGCTTCCTCCACCTACGGATGTGAAAGGGATCCGCAGTTTCTTGGGTCATGCAGGTTTTTACAGAAGGTTCATTAAGGACTTTTCAAAGATCTCCCAACCGTTGACCAAACTCTTGGAGAAGGATACCCCTTTTGATTTTGGAAACAACTAACTGAATGCATTTAATGTGCTGAAAGAAAAGTTAGTGCAAGCACCAATCCTGACAACACCGAAGTGGGATGAGCTGTTCGAAGTAATGTGTGATGCTAGTGATTATGCAGTGGGAGTGGTCTTGGGTCAGAGGAGAAATAAGCAATTTCAACCGATCTATTATGCTAGCAAGACTCTCACAAGTGCACAAGAGAATTACACCACTACTGAAAAGGAATTATTAGCAGTAGTGTTTGCTTTTCATCCTATCTAATGTCACAGTGTTCACAGATTATTCTGCACTCCGTTATCTCATGAACAAGACAGATGTGAAGCCAAGATTAATTCGGTGGATATTGTTATTGCAAGAATTTGATATGGAAATAAAAGATAAAAAGGGGACAGAGAATGTGGTTGCAGATCATCTGTCGAGATTGGAAGATTGTGAGGGGCAAGAACCAGCAAGCAAGGAAATTAATGATTTCTTCCCTGAAGAGCATCTGTATACGGTACAGAATTCAGAATCAAGAGATACTTCATGGTTCATAGATTTCGTAAATTATCTGTCATGAAGGATATTGAAGCAGGGTTTAAGCTTTCAACAGAAGAAGAAATTTTTCAAAGACCTTAAGAATTTTTTCTGGGAAGATCTTTACCATTACGTATTTGTGCGGATCAGGGTGGTGCGAAGGTGTGTTTCTAGGGAGAAAGGTTGGAACATCATTGCGCATTGTCATTCGAGCCCGAGTGGGGGCATTATGCATCAAGTCGAACTGCAGAGAAGGTTTTAGCCACTGGGTTCTATTGGCCGACCTTATTCTAAAATGTTCATCAATTCATTTTACGGTGTGATAGTTGTCAACGGGCTGGAAACTTATCATGAAGGGACGAGATGGCTCAAAATTCTATGCAATTTTGCGAGGTGTTTGATGTATGAGGGATTGATTTCATGGGACCATTTCCAAAATCCAATGGCAATCAATACATTCTGGTAGTGGTTGATTATGTTTCCAAGTGGGTGGAAGCCCAAGCTCTCCCTATTAATGATGCAAGAACTATGGCGAAGCTTTTGAAGAAGTTATTTACTCGATTTGGAACTCCAAGAATTATCATTAGCGATTGGGGAATCCATTTTTGTAACACACAATTGGCGAAAGTGTTAAAGCGTTATGGAGTTCATCATCATCTTGCTACTTCTTACCATCCATAAACGAGTGGGCAAGTGGAGGCTACAAACAGAGAGCTCAAGAGAATCTTAACCAAATCAGTGGAACAAGGGAAACGAGATTGGTCCGAAAGGTTAGATGACACACTTTGGGCTCATAGAACAGCATACAAAACCCCAATAGGGACCACCCCCTATAATTTAGTGTATGGAAAATCTTGCCATTTACCGGTGGAATTAGAGCACAAAGCATATTGGGCAATTAAAGTGATGAATTTTGACTTGCGCAAATCTGGAGAGCAACGAGTATTACATCTCAATGAGTTAGACGAATAGAGGATGAAGGCATATGAGAATGCAAGGATACATAAGGAAAGAATTCGGAAGTGGCATGACAAGGATATTAAGACTCTGAAGGACTTCAAAGCAGGCGATCAGGTGTTGTTATTCAACTCTTGCCTACGTATATTCCTGGGGAAACTCAAATCAAGGTGGTCTGGTCCGTATACCATAACCACAGTTTCACCTCATGGAGCCATTGAAATTAACCATCCGGAGAAGGGCACATTCAAGGTGAATGGACATAGGTTGAAACCATACTATGGCGGGGAGATTTGTAGTGACAATAGAGAAGTATTTTTCCTCCATAAACCCCCGTGAGGTAAGGCAAGGTACGTCAAGCTTAGTGACGTTAAACAAGCGCTTCTTGGGAGGCAACCCAAGTGTTTACTATTTTTCTTATATTCTAATTTAGTTTGTTTGCATGAATAATTTGTTAAGTGTTGGTGTCTTGTTTTTTAGATGCTTTTGCTGAGATTTTCTTGTGGCCTTTGAATATTCATCGTGTGTTTTCATGTGGAATTGGAGAAGTTATGTCGTTTGATCTTTATTCCATGTTTTTCACTGGTAAAACTTGCATACTAGGCAGGCTCTGAGTGTGTGAACATGTTCAGAAATTTTTTGCAGAGCCTGCAGGTTTTTCTAAGGCATCCAGTTATGACACACGGGCGTGTGGAATTTCCACACGCCTTTGGATTTGTATTGCGAGCTCATCCAGAGAAGGCACAGGGGTGTGCGGCTACCCCTGTGAATGACCATGCGAATGTCACACGCCCGCGGGTAATTTCCGTACGGGCATGTGAATTCCTGCAGAGTTGGGCATGGATAACCTTGTGAAACATACACGGTCGTGGGTAATTTCCACACGCCCGTGTGAAACTCTGCAGAGGAGCCCTCTTCATCCCTTGGAGACACAGGGGCGTGTGGGTGCCCCTATGAGCTGGGCCTGTGAATGCCCACGGCTGTGCAGAATTTCTACACGGGCGTGTAGAACATTTCGCGATTTTTCTCAGACATCCAACGAAGCCACAGGGGCGTGCATATTCTATTTCATTGATTGTGCTTAGCTCCATGGAGAGCTAAACCCCTAGTGGGTACTTGGGTATTTGTGAACCCTAGGATGTATTTGTTTCATTGAATCTCTTTATTATGGTTTCAATTAATTGATGTTTATTGTGAGTTCCAACCTTGAATGCTTGATTGTATAAAGATTTCCCCTAGAGTGACACTAGGATTGAGAGTTCTTGTTGGTAACCTTGTGAGTGAGTGACACACCACGAGCGTTAGACAGAGCTAGGTTGGAGAGGGTTGAGAGGGTGAGTCGAGAGGTACAGGAGCGTCCCCTTTCTCCTCCGACGTGATAGATTCTACCTCCGTTCCTTGAGTTATCTGCGGCCATAATAGAGTGAATGGTCTAAGGGATGACCCTCCGCTGGTTTCTTAGTTTCACGTGCAACGGAGTGAAGCGTTTAGGTGATTTTAGTATCTACGGCTTAATTGTGGTTAGGGACCTTCCACCTGGACCAAATGGTTAGGTCTATAATTAGGAAGAGATTTATCACTTGGAATCCCTAGAGCTCTTTACAAATCTATTTGAGTGTGAGGTTGAGAGGTTATCTAATCTTTCCTCCGGGACATGTATAGAGTTAGGCATAGTTGACCTTAGATTTGGGACTATGTAATTAAGGATTTGCATGACTCACCATTGCATCGATTAGGAAGCATAATAGAGGGTTCTTACACTTGAAACAATTATCCCGGGCGGAGCATTATCCGAGTACCCCATCTTTATCGATTGCCTTACTTGCTTCTTTACTCGTGCTCTCTTACTTGTTGCTTTTACTTTTGAGAATTGAATCATTGTCACAGTTGTCACTATCGATCTTTCACATAGCTAAGAAGCGGATTAAGTGTTTTTATTCGCTACTCCCTGTGGATTCGATTCCCGCTCATCTGGGATTATTAGTTCGATAAACCCGTACATTTGCGGGATATACGCAAGGAGACCTTGTCAAGTTTTTGGCGCCGTTGCCGGGGAGTAGGCATTTAGAGATACTTTGCACTTTTTTTTCTTAGCTATTTATCATTCATTCTATTTCACACTTTCTTATTCTTCCATCATTCTCATTTGTTTTCTTTTGTTATGTTTTACTTTTTCTTGCAAGGAATTTAAATGATGATTGACCCAGTTGTTGCTCTATATTTTCAGGTCGAAGCTCTCAGTAAAAAGGTTGATAGAATTGTTACTTCATGACAACAAAACATTCCATGTTACAATGCATATCATCCAATTGAAGTGGGCTACCCAAACTTATTATGGAATAATGGTGAACACCATTAGGAGGCACCTCAAGAGGAATGTCAAAGGGGTGAGATACTCGGCGAGGATGCACTTCAGTTACAAAGAGTATTAGCTAACTTTATTGAAACATCCGATGTCTGCATCCAAAATATGGAGACCACATGAAGATGCCATGAAGCCTCCTATAAAAACCTTGAGCATCAATTAGGAGGGATACTTGACACACTCTCCAAGGAACAACAAGTATTTGAGCAAGCAAGTCAAGTTCCTTATAGAGAAGATGTGGTAGTGAATGGCAATGAAGAAGTGAGGCGGAACGAGTATGAAGTTATCGAGATTGAGAGGATACATGAAGAACCGTTCATTCAATGTGATGATTGTTTGAGTGGACAGTATGTTTGTGAGCAAGAAATGATGCAAGGAGAGTTGGCGAAGACATATTGCTTCCAAGTTGAAATTGAAGAAGAAGCAACCCTTAAGGTAATGGAACACGCATCTTTCTTTGGGATTGATCAATTTATAAATTGAAAGAAAGATATTTTGGGTTTGGAAGAAGATGTAGGTAGGAGATTGAAGCCACCCAATGACCCACCTGTGCTAATCTTGGACAATTCCCAACCCAAATTGTTTCCTTGGAGGCCAAATGTAAGATGGTTGGACTATCCAACAAATATTCCACCCCGGCAAGCAAATTTTTGGTTTAAGAGAAGTAGCTATGCAATGTCTAGTCGGGAGGAACATACTCTTTTCAAGCCTCCATAAGGTAAAGGAGAGGTACGTCAAGCTTAGTGACGTAAAACAAGCGCTTCTTGGGAGGCAACCCAAGTATTTACTGTTTTCTAGTGTCTAGTTTAGTGCTTGCATGAATAAAAGCTTGAGTGTTGGTGTCTTGATTCTTATATGCCATTGCTATGCTTTTCTTGTGCATCGTTGGTGTTATCTTGTGCTTTCATGTGTTTTGGTGAAGTTTTGGTTGTTTGAGCTATTTCTCATGTTTTTCACTTGTAAAACTTGAATATTAGGGTAGGCTCTGAGTGTGTAAACTTGTTTAGAAATTTTCTGCAGAGCCTATAGATTTTTCTAAGGCATCTAGAGAAAATGCACGGGCGTGGGGAATTTCCGCACGCCCGTGAATTTGTATTGTGAGCTCATCCAGAGAAGGCATAGGGGCGTGCGGCTGCCCCTGTGAACAAACATGCAATTTTCGCACGCCCATGGGTAATTTCCGCACGGGCGTGTGAAGTCCTCCAGAGTTTGGCAGATTATCCCGAGAGCACACAAGGGCGTGAACTCGCCCTTGTGGGCGACCTTGTTAAAATCGCACGGGCGTGGGTAATTTCCGCACGCCCGTGCGAATCTCTGCAGAGGAGCTCTCTCCACCCGAGAAGACACAGGGGTGTGTGTTTGCCCCTGTGAGTTGGGCCTGTGAATTTCCACGCCCGGGTGGAATTTTCGCATGGGCGTGGGTCTTAGAGAATTTTCTTGGTTGCATGGAGAGTCCACAGGGCGTGCGCCTGCCTCTGTGGGTCTGGAACACCGGCGTGGGTAATTTCCACACGCCCGTGTGGATGTACAGAAATGCTAGAACCGCAGGTTTTCTTTAAAATTTTTACGGGTTTCTTCATCTTTTCACCCTCAAACATTTTGAAAACACATCCTTGCTCTCTCCTGACCTCT
The DNA here is from genome assembly GCF_009730915.1 of Dioscorea cayenensis subsp. rotundata. NCBI lineage: Eukaryota > Viridiplantae > Streptophyta > Magnoliopsida > Dioscoreales > Dioscoreaceae > Dioscorea > Dioscorea cayenensis. Next base: position 3,003,025 of record NC_052491.1, on the reverse strand, counting down.
CACCGTCATTTTAGATGGTTGTTGATTGAGTTTTCCGGCCATTTTCTAGTCTTTCATTCTCATTTTATCGGTAAGCTTCTCTTTCTCTTTTCTTTGCCAATCTTCATTTATTTTGCAGCACCACCGTCATCTTCACCAGCAGCGGAAACAGATGTACTAGCTATTGACACCGATACTTGAGGCGTCTATAGCTTCTTTGTTCTTATTTTTCGCATTTTATTTTGGATTTGTATACTCAGAAAGGATTTTCTTTCTGAGTTTATTTTCATTTTGCAGTTCGAGTTGTATTCATTGTCTATCTTTTATATATACTCAAGTTATTTTGTTTTTATTGAGCTTCACTGAATCCCCTCGTGTATGCATGCAGATGATCTTGTCATCATGGGAATTGAGACTCTGTCATGGGCACCGCCAAGGTGCTTCGGCACTTGCCCGTGTGAGCTTCACAACCCATCGGAACATTACTCCCAAGGACTTAGCTCTATCAAACACGACACTAGAATTCAGGGGAGTATTGTTTTGATTGCTTCTCCCACATATATTCTTCATTGATATTCATTCTAAGTGAGCTTGCATGTGTACATTGGGGACAATGTACAACTTAAGTGTGGGGGGGAGTTTCATAGTGCACACATCTTTTCTATTGTTCTTGATTGATATATGCTCACATAGCCAATGGTGGTTCACCCTAGTTGCATTGATTGTATTCTTGAGTTTAGGAGAATTTTTAACATTGAATGTTTTCATGCTCTAGTTTTGCTTGAATGTCTAGGAATTTTTACCCGATTTATACTTGTTACACTACTCACTTATTAGACTCTTTTGGAAACTCAAGTTTGATGTTAAAGGGACTAGTTATAGTTGTTTCTTGTGTTAAATTCTGAAGAAAAAAAATTTGAAAATAAAAAATGAAAAGAAGGAACAAAATAGTTTTATTGTTTATTTGTGCTTGTTGGGTGGAAAGAGCTACTACCTATGAAGTATGAAGCTACTCTCATAAGTCAGATACTAGCTATGCCCTAATGAGAGAAAGAGCTATCTCATAGGATGAGTGAAAGCTACCACTCCGGTAGAAAGACCTACCACCTCGAAAGTGTAAAAGCCACCTTAGCGGCCGCTTTGGAAAGGGCTACCTTAGAGGATGTGTGAAGCTACTACAATCTTTGAAATTGTTATCACTTTTGTAGATAAATAAGTCGCTTGTACTTAAAACTTTGAGGAATATACCTTGGGTTGTTTTGACTGAGTTCACACACGTACACGATTTCGGGTTTGTTGTCCTTTTTGATTCAAGTTTTTAGCTAGAGCTTTGATTTTTTGTATTTAATGTTGAAATTTCCCTTACTTGTAGAATGCTCTCTCTGTACACTTTGGTGAACCTAAGGCCAAGCACTTCCAATATTTCCTTCATCTATGCACAGAATGTATAATTTTTGCTTGAGGACAAGCAAAAGCTTAAGTGTGGGGGAGTTTGATAATTGCTTGTGTGATATTAATGCGAAGCATTCTTTCCTTATGTTGAGCACTACTCTTCTCGGGTTCTTACACTAATATGTGTGTTTTTATGTTACTTTTGTGCAGGTAGGGTTGTGAGGCCGAGTATGAAGGAAAAAAGCCAATATGGATCATAACACACCAATTTTGGAGGAAATCTTGCTAAGGTTCAAACGCGAAGACATAGGTCGGGTGCGAGATGCTAGAATGTGTGCCAACCTCCTCGTATTTGAGTTAGTACAACCATTTGGAGGGGTACCAGGGCAGTCACACTCAAGCATTCTGACTTATGCACATAGAACAAGATCTCCACCAATTTGTCCATCATTAAAGAAGCAAATGATCCACGACGTGAACGTGTGCCCGTTTGCATTACCCCGATGAAAGCATGGATTCGGGAAGCTATTCAAGCCAGACACTATAGCAGGAAATATAGCAAAGTAGTGTAGCAGCACTGTTCACAGCCGACCGAGAAAATAGGAATTCAGAGAATCCACACGGACGTGTGGAAATTCCACAGGACCGTGTGAAAAATCCATAGGCCCGTGTGGTCGCCTGATTCCAGCCCTATTTAATGCCGATTCAGCTCCGATTTCAGCATTCTTTTCTCCATCTTTTCCCCAACTTGAGAGAGGGCTTCGGCTAGGGTTTTGAGGAGTATTGGCCAAGGTTTTGGAGAGGTCCTACGGCTCTTACATCATCATTCCTTAGGAAGAAAGTTGGTAGGGGAGCTTCCGTCGAGGCGTATCCTATACCGGACAAGGGAATCCTTGGACGACCAGTAGAGGACTTTCCACAAGACCATCAACACGACCATCGAGGTGGTTTTCTATGGATTCATTGCTTTTACATTCTATTTCTTTGATTGTACTTAGCTCCATGGAGAGCTAAACCCCTAGTGGGTACTTGGGTATTTGTTAACCCTAGGATGTATTTGTTTTATTGAATCTCTTTATTATGCTTTCAATTAATTGATGTTTATTGTGAGTTCCAACCTTGAATGCTTGATTGTATAAACATTTCCCCTAGAGTGACACTAGGGTTGAAAGTTCTTGTTGGTAACCTTGTGAGTGAGTGACACACCACGAACGTTAGACAGAGCTAGGTTGGAGAGGGTTGAGAGGGTGAGTCGAGAGGTACAGGATTGTCCCCTTTCCCCTCCGACGTGATAGATTCTACCTCCGTTCCTTGAGTTCTTTGTGGCCATAATAGAGTGAATGGTCTAAGGGATGACCCTCCGCTTGTTTCTTAGTTTCACGTGCAACGGAGTGAAGCGTTGAGGTGATTTTAGTATCTACGGCTTAATTGTGGTTAGGGACCTTCCACCTGGACCAAAGGGTTAGGTCTATAATTAGGAAGAGATTTATCACTTGGAATCCCTAGAGCTCTTTACAACTCTATTCGAGTGCGAGGTTGAGAGGTTATCTAATCTCTCCTCCGGGACATGTATAGAGTTAGGCATAGTTGACCATAGATTTGGGACTATGTAATTAAGGATTTGCACGACTCACCATTGCATCGATTAGGAAGCATAATAGAGGGTTCTTACACTTGAAACAATTATCCCGGGCGGAGCATTATCCGAGTACCCCATCTTTATCGATTGCCTTACTTCCTTCTTTACTCGTGCTCTCTTATTTGTTGCTTTTACTTTTGAGAATTGAATCATTGTCACACTTGTCACTATTGATCTTTCACATAGCTAAGAAGCGGATTAAGTGTTTTTATTCCCTACTCCCTGTGGATTCGATACCCGCTCATCCGGGATTATTACTTCGATAAACCCGTGCACTTGCGGGATATACGCAATGGGACCTTGTCAGCGACTGTCGATGCTCAAGTTCGGATAGACTTGATTCCTAGACTTGAGTGCACTTGGAGAGGTTTAACTCACTGATGATATGGTCGATGAGGTTGACGAGCTACTGTTAGTGGACAACTGGAGGAGATTATTGTCTATGCATGAGCCAGCTATCCGTATGTTGATGTTGTAGGTATTATCGTCTTTCAAGTTTGACCGATCTTACAATAGTTTTGATTGCGACAATGCCATATAGTTCAGAGCATTCGGATATCACTATAACACGAGTGTCACACAGTTTTCTATCAGGCTAGGACTGTATGACGAGTCATTTATCGGAACCGAGGAGTTTGATCAGTTACTAACTGATTATCCTGGTAGTCTTACTCCTCAGAGAGCATACAGGATGCTGTGTGGACAAGGGGAGTATGAGCCAGGGCTCTCGAAGATGACATGCCTTTCTCGACCTGCTTATCGATACATTTACGCCATCCTAACCAGATTAGTGAATAGCCGCGCATGACAGTATTGGAGTTTTAAGCAAACAGGAGCTTCTGTACTTATACTCTTTGGTACAGAACGAGCCGTTGCATCTGGGGCACATTTTGCTCGAGTATTTAAGACACCAAGGACAGTATGCCCGGATCAGCTTCTTCTTCTCCGGTCCCTACATCACCATTCTCATCATCAGGATTGGTCTACTAGACGCTATCAGAGGGACAGAAAAGATGAACGTACCTACTCCCCGGGTTAAGAGACGATGAGACAAATGAGGATGGTTGATAAGTGCTTGTGCGGTATGAATGCAAAGCATTTTTTCCTTATGTTAAGCATTACTTTTCTCGGGTTTTTACACTAATATGTGTGTTTTTATGTTACTTTTATGCAGGTAGGGTTGTGAGGCCGATTATGAAGGAAAGAAGCCAATGTGGATCATAATGCACCGATTTTTGGAGGAAATCTTGCTAAGGTTCAAACGCGAAGACATAGGTCAGGTGTGAGATGCTAGAGTGTGTGCCAACCTCCTCATATTTGAGTGAGCATAACCATTTGGAGGGGCACAAGGGCAGTCATACTCAAGCATTCTGACTTATGCATTTAGAACAAGATCTCCACCAACTTTTCCATCATTGAAGAAGCAAAGCAATCCACGACGTGAACGTGTGCCCATTTGCATTACCTCGATGAAAGTATAGATTCAGGAAGTATTTTAGGCCGGATACTGCAGCAGAGCACTGCAGCAACACCGAAAAAAGTATTGTAGCAGCACTGTTCATAGTCGGCCGAGAAAGCGTCAAAACAGAGAATCCACACGGGTGTGTGGAATTTCCACATGCCCGTGTGAAAAAAAATCCACACGGGCGTCCACAGGGGCGTGTGGATCCCCAATTCCAGCCCTATTTAAAGTCGATTCAACCACGATTTCAGTATTCTTTTCTCCATCTTTTCACCAACTTGAGGGAGGGTTTCGGCTACGGTTTTGAGAGGTATTGGCTAGGGTTTTGGAGAGGTTCTACAGCTCCAACATCGTCATCTCTTTGGAAGAAAGTTGGTAGAGGAGCTTCCGTCGAGGCGTATCCTATACCGGACAAGGGGATCTTTGGACGACGAGTAGAGGACTTTCCACAAGACCATCAACATGACTATCGATTGGGTTTTCTATGGATTCATTGCTTTTACATTCTATTTATTTGATTGTACTTAGCTCCATGGAGAGCTAAACCCCTAGTGTCTACTTGGGTATTTGTGAACTCTATGATGTTTTCATTTCTTTGAATCTCTTTATTATGCTTTCAATTAATTGATGTTTATTGTGAGTTCCAACCTTGAATGCTTGATTGTATAAACATTTCCCCTAGAGTGACACTAGGGTTGAAAGTTCTTGTTGGTAACCTTGTGAGTGAGTGACACACCACGAACGTTAGACAGAGCTAGGTTGGAGAGGGTTGAGAGGGTGAGTCGAGAGGTACAGGATTGTCCCCTTTCCCCTCCGACGTGATAGATTCTACCTCCGTTCCTTGAGTTCTTTGTGGCCATAATAGAGTGAATGGTCTAAGGGATGACCCTCCGCTTGTTTCTTAGTTTCACGTGCAACGGAGTGAAGCGTTGAGGTGATTTTAGTATCTACGGCTTAATTGTGGTTAGGGACCTTCCACCTGGACCAAAGGGTTAGGTCTATAATTAGGAAGAGATTTATCACTTGGAATCCCTAGAGCTCTTTACAACTCTATTCGAGTGCGAGGTTGAGAGGTTATCTAATCTCTCCTCCGGGACATGTATAGAGTTAGGCATAGTTGACCATAGATTTGGGACTATGTAATTAAGGATTTGCACGACTCACCATTGCATCGATTAGGAAGCATAATAGAGGGTTCTTACACTTGAAACAATTATCCCGGGCGGAGCATTATCCGAGTACCCCATCTTTATCGATTGCCTTACTTCCTTCTTTACTCGTGCTCTCTTATTTGTTGCTTTTACTTTTGAGAATTGAATCATTGTCACACTTGTCACTATTGATCTTTCACATAGCTAAGAAGCGGATTAAGTGTTTTTATTCCCTACTCCCTGTGGATTCGATACCCGCTCATCCGGGATTATTACTTCGATAAACCCGTGCACTTGCGGGATATACGCAATGGGACCTTGTCAGCGACTGTCGATGCTCAAGTTCGGATAGACTTGATTCCTAGACTTGAGTGCACTTGGAGAGGTTTAACTCACTGATGATATGGTCGATGAGGTTGACGAGCTACTGTTAGTGGACAACTGGAGGAGATTATTGTCTATGCATGAGCCAGCTATCCGTATGTTGATGTTGTAGGTATTATCGTCTTTCAAGTTTGACCGATCTTACAATAGTTTTGATTGCGACAATGCCATATAGTTCAGAGCATTCGGATATCACTATAACACGAGTGTCACACAGTTTTCTATCAGGCTAGACTGTATGACGAGTCATTTATCGGAACCGAGGAGTTTGATCAGTTACTAACTGATTATCCTGGTAGTCTTACTCCTCAGAGAGCATACAGGATGCTGTGTGGACAAGGGGAGTATGAGCCAGGGCTCTCGAAGATGACATGCCTTTCTCGACCTGCTTATCGATACATTTACACCATCCTAACCAGATTAGTGAATAGCCGCGCATGACAGTATTGGAGTTTTAAGCAAACAGGAGCTTCTGTACTTATACTCTTTGGTACAGAACGAGCCGTTGCATCTGGGGCACATTTTGCTCGAGTATTTAAGACACCAAGGACAGTATGCCCGGATCAGCTTCTTCTTCTCTGGTCCCTACATCACCATTCTCATCATCAGGATTGGTCTACTAGACGCTATCAGAGGGACGGAAAAGATGAACGTACCTACTCCCCGGGTTAAGAGACGATGAGACAAATGAGGATGGTTGATAAGTGCTTGTGCGGTATGAATGCAAAGCATTTTTTTCCTTATGTTAAGCATTACTTTTCTCGGGTTTTTACACTAATATGTGTGTTTTTATGTTACTTTTATGCAGGTAGGGTTGTGAGGCCGATTATGAAGGAAAGAAGCCAATGTGGATCATAATGCACCGATTTTTGGAGGAAATCTTGCTAAGGTTCAAACGCGAAGACATAGGTCGGGTGTGAGATGCTAGAGTGTGTGCCAACCTCCTCATATTTGAGTGAGCATAACCATTTGGAGGGGCACAAGGGCAGTCATACTCAAGCATTCTGACTTATGCATTTAGAACAAGATCTCCACCAACTTTTCCATCATTGAAGAAGCAAAGCAATCCACGACGTGAACGTGTGCCCATTTGCATTACCTCGATGAAAGTATAGATTCAGGAAGTATTTTAGGCCGGATACTGCAGCAGAGCACTGCAGCAACACCGAAAAAAGTATTGTAGCAGCACTGTTCATAGTCGGCCGAGAAAGCGTCAAAACAGAGAATCCACACGGGTGTGTGGAATTTCCACATGCCCGTGTGAAAAAAATCCACACGGGCGTCCACAGGGGCGTGTGGATCCCCAATTCCAGCCCTATTTAAAGTCGATTCAACCACGATTTCAGTATTCTTTTCTCCATCTTTTCACCAACTTGAGGGAGGGTTTCGGCTACGGTTTTGAGAGGTATTGGCTAGGGTTTTGGAGAGGTTCTACAGCTCCAACATCGTCATCTCTTTGGAAGAAAGTTGGTAGAGGAGCTTCCGTCGAGGCGTATCCTATACCGGACAAGGGGATCTTTGGACGACGAGTAGAGGACTTTCCACAAGACCATCAACATGACTATCGATTGGGTTTTCTATGGATTCATTGCTTTTACATTCTATTTATTTGATTGTACTTAGCTCCATGGAGAGCTAAACCCCTAGTGTCTACTTGGGTATTTGTGAACTCTATGATGTTTTCATTTCTTTGAATCTCTTTATTATGCTTTCAATTAATTGATGTTTATTGTGAGTTCCAACCTTGAATACTTGATTATGTGAATACTTTCCTAGAGTGACACTAGGGTTGAGAGTTCTTGTTGGTAACCTTGTGAGTGAGTGACACACCATGAGTGTTAGACAAAGCTAGGTTGGAGAGGGTTGAGAGGGTGAGTCGAGAGGTACAGGAGTGTCCCCTTTCCCCTCCGATGTGTTAGATTCTACCTCCGTTCCTCGAGTTCTTTGCGGCCATAATAGATTGAATGGTCTAAGGGATGACCTTCCGCTGGGGCTTAGTTGCGGGTGCAACGGAGTGAAGCGCAAAAGTGATCTTAGTATCTAGGGCTTAATTGTGGTTAGGGACCTTTCCACCGAACCAAAGGGTTAGGTCTACAATTAACAAGAAATTTATTACTTGGAATCCCTAGAACTTATTGCAATTCTATGCGAGTGCGAGGTTGAGAGGTTATTCAATTTCTCCTCCGGGACATGTATAGAGTTAGGCATAGTTGACCTTAGATTTGGGACTATGTAATTAAGGATTTCCACGACTCACTTGCATTGATTAGGAAGAATAATAGAGGGTTCTTGCACTTGAAATGATTGTCCTAGATGGAGCAATATCCGGGTACCCCATCTTTATCGATTGTCTTACCGTCTCCTTTACTTGTGCTCTCTTACTTGTTGTTTTTACTTTTGAGAATTGAATCATTGTCACACATATCACTATTCATCTTTCACATAGCTAAGAAGTGAATTAAGTGTTTTTATTCCCTACTCCCTGTGGATACGATACCCGCTCATCTGGGATTATTACTTCGACAAACCCGTGCACTTGCGGGATATACGCAAGGGGATCTTGTCATGTTTTTGGCGCCGTTGCCGGGGAGTGGACGTTTAGAGATACATTGCATTTTATTTTCTTAGCTATTTTACCATACATTCTATTTCATATCTTCTTATTCTATAATTGTTCTGATTTCTTTTTCTTTCTTTTTGGGCGCAGCTCCAGGTTATGACCAGAGGGAACCCCTCAATATTGATTGAAGGAGATCCTGAACTTGAACGTACACTTAGAATAAAAGGGAAAGAGCCTGTGCAAGAACAGTCTAATCTAGCTGATTTGGAAGTGAAGAATTTGAAAACATAGCAGAATAGAATGAGCAATAGCGGACATTATCCGATTATGCCAGACCTTCAGTGTTGGGGACACAATCGAGTATTGTGTGTCCCCCGATTACAGCTCAGAACTTCGAGTTGAAGTCAGCATTCATCCATATGTTACAGCAATCCACCCAGTTCAATAGTTTAGCCGATGAGGATCCAAACAGTCATATAGAGAGTTTTCTTGAGGTATGTGATATGCTGAAGATAAACGAGGTGACGGATGATGGCATCAAGTTGTGAGCCTTCCCATTTTCCTTAAAGGGGAGAGCAAAGCTGTGACTACACTCATTACCTAGAGCATCAATTACCACATAGGAGGAGATGGTAGAAGCTTTTCTTTCCCGTTATTTCCCTCCCTGAAAATCCACAAAGCTTAGGAATGAGATCTCATTCTTTGTTCAGTTGGAATTGGAGTCTCTATTTGAGATATGGGAAAGGTTCAAGGAGCTCCTGAGAAAGTGGCCGCAACACGAATTTCCAAAGTGGATGATTGTTCAGACCTTTTACAACTGTTTGAACCCGAGTACAAAGCAACTCTTAGATGCGGCAGTAGGAGGTACCTTAGGTAGCAAGACCCCCGATGAGGCCCATCAGTTAATTGAAGAAATGGGGTTAAACAGCTACCAATGCAATGCTAGGGAGAAGAAAAAGGTGGCCGGTCTCCATGAGATAGATGCAGTAACTTCATTGGCGGCTCAAGTGGAAAATTTGAGTAAGAAGTTAGATCTTCTAACTTCAAATAGAGTAGCGGCCGTGATAAATCATCCAAATTTCTCATGGAGCAATCAGGGTCCACCAAGGCCATGGGGCCACCGTGTTTCCAACCACAACAACAAGCCCCATATGTGGAAAACAAAGTTTCAGGTTTGGAAACCCGAATGAATGATTTGGAGAAGGCCTTGACTAGATTTGTGCAATATGCAAATACAAGGTTTGAATTAGTTGAGGCAACACTTCGCAATCACACCGCCTCTTTACATAACCTTGAAAATCAGGTGGGGCAAATTGCGAAGTCTCTCTTTGAAAGGCCACATGGAAGCTTGCCAAGTAATATAGAGACCAACCCTAGAGAGCAGGTGAAGGCGATCACTTTGAGAAGTGGTCGTGAGGTTGAAGGTAATCTTCCGAGTGAGATACCAAAAGAACATGCACCCGAGGTTATAGAGATCGAAGAGGGAACAAGCAAAGAGAAGGAGATGGCATCCCCACCTTTCAAGCCAAGAATCCCTTATCCCTCTATATTAAAGAATGACCAAGGGGATAAATAGTACAAGTAGTTTCTGAGTTTGTTTAAGCAAGTCTTACATCAATATTCCTTTTATTGAGGTATTGGCTCAAATACCTAATTATGCGAAGTTCTTGAAAGACTTGTTGATTAACAAGATGAAGTTGGAGGAGAGTACTTCGGTGATTCTAGATGCTTCATGCTCGGCGGTGTTGCAAAGGAATATGCTGAGCAAGAAGAAAGACCTGGGAAGCTTCATCATTCTGTGTAGCATTGGCAATATGGGTGAAGAAATGACATTGGCGGACTCAGGGGACCAGCATCAATGTCATGCCATACACCTTCTTTCGAAAGTTAGGTTTGGGTGAGCCTAGGCCCACTCGGATGACTTTGCAATTGGTAGACCGAACGGTGAGACATCCGAGGGGTATCATCGAAGATGCACTTGTCAAGGTGGACAAGTATATATTTCCTATAGACTTTGTGGTGCTAGATGTCGATGAGGATGCAGATGTACCCTTGATACTTGGGAGGCCATTCTTAAGGACCTCCAAGGCATTGATTGACATGGACGGCGGATAGCTAACTTTGAGAGTTGGAGATGATAAGCTCACATACCACCTTGCTAAAGCCATGTGGCATTCTCTTGATTTTGATGACACTTTATATTTTCTAGACACTACTGATGAGATTGTTGATGAATACATGCAGGAAATGTTCAATCCGGACCTGTACGAGGGTTTGTTCGACCAAGAGGATGATTATGAAGAAGTAATGATGCTTGGTTCAACGGAAAAAGTCTGATCTACCCTGAGGATCTTGAAGAAGGTGCTTCGGAAAATGAAGAGGGCTAGGAGACGCCACCGGAAACACTCCAAGGCTGTTAGAGACGTACATTAAATGAAAAAGTTGTATGAACCATTGGTAGGTGGCTCCAAGCCTGATAATACACCCACTATCTTCAAGAGATTGTGCTCATCATGCTTCCAAGTCATGGGTAAGAGGGCAACATTCATCTATGAGCCCCAGTGAGGTAAGACAAGGTACGTTAAGCTTAGTGAAGTTAAACAAGCACTTCTTAGGAGCCAACCCAAGCGTTTCCTGTTTTTTTTAGTCGAATAATGTAGTATTTTGCATGTATAAATTGTTGAGTGTTGGTGTCTTGATTTTTAGATGCTTGTGCTATGATTTTATTTGAGGTTTTGAGTATTCATCGTGTGTTTTCATGTGGATTTGGCGATGTTGGGTCGTTTGAGCTTTATTTCATGTTTTTCACTAGTAAAACTTGCATAATAAGGCAGGCTCTGACTATGTAAACATGTTCAGAAATTTCCTACAGACCCTGTAGGTTTTTCTAAGGCAGCCAAGGAAAATGCACGGGCGTGTGGTATTTCCACATGCCCGTGGACTTACACTGCGAGCTCATCTAGAGAAGGCGCAGGGGAGTGCGGCTACCCTTGTGAATGACCAATCAAATATCGCACGCCCATGGGTAATTTCCGCACGGGCGTGTGATTTTCTGCAGAGTTTGGCAGATTATCCCGAGAGCACACAGGGGCGTGAACTCGTCCCTGTGGGCGATCGTGTAAACTTCGCACGGGCGTGGATAATTTCTGCATGCCCGTGCGAATCTCTGCAGAGGAGCTCTCTCCATCCCGAGATGGCATAGGGGCGTGCGTTTGCTCCTGCAAAGTGGACCTGTGAATGTCCACGCCCGTGTGACATTTCCGCATGGGTGTGCGGAACACTTAGGAATCTTTCTCGGATGTCTTGAGAAGCCACAGGGGCATGCGGCAGCCCCTGTGGGTCAGGTACACGGGCGTGGGTATTTTCCACACACCCGTGCGAGAGCATTCAGAGTCGAAAGGGCGTTTTCTGGAGAGCGCACAGGGGCGTGCACTTGCCCCTGTGCAGTTTTCCTGTGGAGACGCACGGGCGTGTGTAATTTCCGCATGGCCGTGGGAATGCGCAGAGAGATTCCACCCCGGCGAAGGCTAAGACCCCAGGATAGCCGGGTACCCTTTCAGGAGCCTAGGATCGTATTGAGAGGCTCGAGAGCACCATGGGCATATTGCGGTCTGAGATCATCGAGATGCGGGCGATACAGTCAGCCCAGTATACCGATCTTATGTCCTATTTCGATTTCCTACGACAACTATTGAGATGTAGACCCTCAGCTCCTCCAGCATCTTCCTCATCACCTATACCAGCACCGGTGGACCCACCATGTACTTCCTCACCACCACTAGCAGCAGAGGACCCAGAGCACGACACCGACATTTGATTTTTATTTACATTTCTTTACTTTTATGCATTTTATTTTGGACTTGTTCACTCAGAAAGGACTCCCCTTCTGAGTTCATTTTCATTTTGCATCTCGAGTTGTATTCCTTGTTCTATCTTTTATATACTCGAGTTATTTTATTTTATTAAGTTTCACTGAACCCCCTGATGTATGTGTGCAGATGGTCTTGTCATCTTTGGAATTGAGACTTTGTCATGGGCACGGCCAAAGTGCTTCTGCACTTGGCCATGTGAGCTTCACAACCTGCTGGAACACTACTCCCAAGGAGTTAGCTTCATCAAACGCGACACTAGGAATCAGGGGAGTATTATTTTGATTGCTTCTCCCACATATATTCTTGATTGATATACATTTTGAATGAGTTTGCATGTGTACATTGAGGACAATGTACAACTTAAGTGTGGGGGGGAGTTTCATAGGGCACACATCTTTTCTATTCTTCTTGATTGATATACATCCTCACATAGCCAATGGCGGTTCACCTTAGTTGCATTGATTGCATTCTTGAGTTTAGAAGAATTTTCAACATTGAATGTCTTCATGCTCTAGTTTTATTTGAATTTCTAGGAATTTTTGCCCGATTTACATTCATTGCACTACTCACTCTTTAAACTCTTTTGGAAACTCATGTTTGATGTTAAAGGGACTAGTTGTAGTTGTTTCTTGTGTTAAATTCTAAAATAAAAAATAAAAATAAAAATAAAAATAAAAATAAAAAATAAAAAATAAAAAAAAGAAACAAAATAGTTTTCTTGTTTATTTTGAATTTTGGGTGGAAAGAGCTACCACCTATGAAGTATGAAGTTACTCTCATAAGTCAGATACTAGTTACGCCGTAATGAGAGAAAGAGCTATCTCATAGGATGAGTGAAAGCTACCACTCTGATAGAAAGAGCTACCACCTCGAAAGTGTGAAAGCCACCTTAGCGGCCGCTTGGGAAAGGGCTACCTTAGAGAATGTGTGAAGCTACTACCATCTTTGAAATTGGTGTTGTTTTCTTGTTGTAGATAAATAAGTTGCTTGTACTTAGAGCCTTGAGGAGTATACTCTTGGTTGACTTGAGTGAGTCCACACACTTTCACAATTTCAGGTTTGTTGTCCTTTTTAATTCAAGTTTTTAGCTAGAGCTTCGATTTTCTATGTTTAGTGTTGAAATTTCCCTTACTTCTAGAATGCTCTCTTTGCATACTTTGGTAAACCTAAGGCCATGAACTTCCAATATTTCCTTCATCTATGCACAAAATGTTTAATTTTTGCTTGAGGACAAGCAAAAGCTTAAGTGCAGAGGAGTTTGATAAGTGCTTTTACGATATGAATGCGAAGCATTCTTTCCTTATGTTAAGTATTACTTTTCTCAGGTTTTTACACTAATATGTGTGTTTTTAGGTTACTTTTATGTAGGTAGGGTTGTGAGGTCGATTATGAAGGAAAGAAGCCAATGTGGATCTTAATGCACAGATTTTTGGAGGAAATCTTGCTAAGGTTCAAACGCGAAGACATAGGTTGTGTGTGAGATGCTAGAGTGTGTGCCAACCTCCTCATATTTGAGTGAGCATAACCATTTGGAGGGGCACAAGGGTAGTCATACTCAAGCATTCTGACTTATGCATATAGAACAAGATCTCCACCAACTTTTCCATCATTGAAGAAGCAAAGCGACCCACGACGTGAACGTGTGCCCGTTTGCGTTACCTCAATGAAAGTATAGATTCGGGAAGTATTTCAGGCCGGATACTGCAGCAGAGCACTGCAGCAACACCGAAAAAAGTATTGTAGCAGCACTGTTCATAGGCGGCCGAGAAAGCTGCAGAACAGAGAATCCACAGGGCATCCACAGGGCCGTGTGGATCCCCAATTCCAGCCTTATTTAAAGCCGATTCAGCCCCGATTTCAGTATTCTTTTCTTCATCTTTTCCCCAACTTGAGAGGGGGTTTCGGCTAGGGTTTTGAGGGGTATTGGCTAGGGTTTTGGACAGGTTGTATAGCTCCGACATCATCATCTCTTTGGAAGAATGTTGGTAGGGAAGCTTCCATCGAGGCGTATCCTATACCAGACAAGGGGATCTTTGGACGACGAGTTGAGGATTTTCCACAAGACCATCGACACGACTATTGAGGGGGTTTTCTATGCAGTTATTTCTTTTATATTTCTATTTCTTTTATTGTACTTAGCTCCAATGAGAGCTAAACCCCTAGTGGGTACTTGGGTATTTGTGAACCCTAGGATGTATTCATTTCTTTGAATCTCTTTATTATGCTTTCAATTAATTGATGTTTATTGTGAGTTCCAACCTTGAATACTTGATTGTGTGAATACTCTCCTAGAGTGACACTAGGGCTAAGAGTTCTTGTTGGTAACCTTGTGAGTGAGTGACACACCACGAGTGTTAGACAAAGCTAGGTTGGAGAGGGTTGAGTGGTGAGTCGAGATGTACAAGAGCATCCTATTTCCCCTCCGACGTGATAGATTCTACCTCCGTTCCTTGAGTTCTTTGCGGCCATAATAGAGTGAATGGTTTAAGGGATGACCCTCCGCTGGTTTCTTAGTTTCACGTGCAACGGAGTGAACCGTTGAGGTGATTTTAGTATCTACGGCTTAATTGTGGTTAGGGACCTTCCACCTGGACCAAAGGGTTAGGTATACAATTATGAAGAGATTTATCACTTGGAATCCCTAGTACTTATTGCAATTTTATGCGAGTACCAGATTGAGAGGTTGTTCAATCTCTCCTCCAGGACATGTATAGAGTTGGCATAGTTGACCTTAGATTTGGGACTATGTAATTAAGGATTTCCATGACTCACTTGTATTGATTAGGAAGAATAATAGAGGGTTCTCGCACTTGAAATGATTGTCCTAGGTGGAGCAATATCCGGGTACCACATCTTTATCGATTGTCTTACCGTCTCCTTTACTTGTGCTCTCTTACTTGTTGTTTTTACTTTTGAGAATTGAATCATTGTCACATATATCACTATTCATCTTTCACATAGCTAAGAAGCGAATTAAGTGTTTTTATTCCCTACACCCTATGGATACGATACCCGCTCATCCGGGATTATTATTTCGACAAACCCGTGCACTTGTGGGATATACTCAAGGGGATCTTGTCAATAGTACATAGGTACCAGCTGGGAGTTCATGTATTGATCATAGCGCATCAGAGCCAGTCTAGGCTAAGGGTGATGTAGCCTGTTCCTGAGCCTCAGCCTGACCAGATGGAGACAGAGACACCACCTGAAGTATAGGAGCCGCCTCCAGTGTACATGTTTTCTTCGTCTCGAGCCTATGATCATTTTGAGAGGCTCGAGAGTGCTGTAGGGGTGCTCTGGACTGAGATTGCTGAGGTTCGCACCACATAGGTAGCAAACCATTCTGAGGTGATGACCCGTCTTGACATCTTACAATAGATCCTCCAGCGAGACACAGCATTTCCATTTGTTATGAGACCGTGGACTCCTCAGGCATCCCCAACAACACCATCACCAGTACCAGCACTAGTTGATCCACCTTCTTCACCAGCACTAGTAGTAGCACCAGTTGTAACACCAGCAGAGACCAAAGAGGACACCGACGCTTGATGCGTCATTCTTTTAATTCTTTATGTTTTCGTATTTTATTTTCAATATTTTATTTTGGACTTGCACTACTCAGAAAGGATCTTCCTTCTAAGTTTATCTTTCATTTTTTTTGTCTTGAGTTATATTTCATTACTTTATATTTATATACTTGAGTTTTATTTTGTTTTTATTGAGCTTTACTGAATCCCCCTTGTGTATATGTGCAGACGGTCATGTAAGTATGGAAATTGAGGATTAGTCACAGACACAATCATTGTGATTTTCACATGGTCATGTGTGCTCCACAACCCATTGGAACTCAACTCTCAAGGAATATAGCTCCATAAAATGTACCATTAGGAGTTTAGGGGAGTATTGTTTCAATTGTCCACCTTCACATATGATCTTGAATGTTATAATTTTTATTGTGATTGCATTCGTACATTGAGGGCAATGTACATCTCAAGTGTGGGGGAGGGGGGAATTCACATTACACATGTACATTACACAAGTTTTGACTGAAATTACATGCTCACGTAGCCAATGGTAGTTCACTTTAGTCGCAATGGTCGTATGCTTGAGTTTAGGAGAATTTTTAACGTTGAATGTTCTCATGCTCTAGTTTTTACTTAAATTTCTGGGAATTTTTGCCCGATTTACAGTTTTTCTACTACTCGCTCATTAAACACAAGTTCAAAGTTTAAGGGACTGGTTTAGTTGCTCTTTCTTGTGTTAATTTTTTGTTAAAAATATATATATACTTTTTTTGGTTTTGCATTAGGGGTGGAAAGTGCTATAACCTATGAAGTATGAAGCTACTCTCATAAGTCAGATACTAGTTATGCCTTAATGAGAGAAAGATCTATCTCATTTGATGAGTGAAAACTACTACCTTGGTAGAAATAGCTATGACACGACCGAATATGAGTGTAAACCGCAAGTGCACGGGTGTCGAAGTAATAAATCCCATGTGAGTGGGTATCGTATCCACAGGGAATAGTGAATAGAAACACAACGATTGCTATGTCCAACTATGATGAGAATAAATTGATAGTATCATGAATGAGATTGATATAAAAAGAGATAAAAGGAATAAGAATGAGAGGCACAATAATATTGAGAGGAAAGACAACCGATATAAATGGGGTATTTGGATATTGTTCCGCCTAAGACAATCATTTCAAGTGCAGAACCAACTATTATGCTTCCTAATTAATGTATTAATTAGTCGTGGAAATACTACAATACACGGTCCCAATTCTAAGGTTAACCATGACTAACTCTATATGATGTCCCGGTGAAGAAATAGAACATTCTCAACACATCGCATTTGTATAGATTAGATGGAGTTCTAGGGATTCCAAGTGATAAACCCTCTTCCTAGATGTAGACCTAACCCTTTGGTCCAGGTGAGAGGTCCCTAGTCACAATTAAGCCCTAGGTGCTAAAATCACTTCAATGCTTTACTTCGTTGCCTTTACCACTAAGCCCCAGTGGAAGGTCATCCCTTAGCCCGTTCACTCTACTATGACCGCAAAGACCTCAAGGAAATGGAGATAGGATAAATCACGTCGAAGGGGAAAGAGGACACTCCACTACCTCTCGATTCACCCTCTCAACCCTCTCCAATCTATCTTTGTCTAACTCTCGTGGTGTGTCACTCACTCACAAGGGTTACCAAGGTGAACTCTCAACCCTAGTATCACTCTAACGGAGCAGTCAATCAATCAAACATTCAAGATTGGAACATAATTAAAACATCAATTAAGGAAAGCATAATAAAATATTTAATGAAACAAATACATCCTAGGGTTCACAAATCCAAGTACCCAGTAGGGAGTTTAGCTTTCCATAGAGCTAGTTACAATCAACAATGAAATCGAATATAAAAACAAGTAATCCATAGAAAAATCCCCTCGGTAGTAATGTCAATGGTCTTGCTGAGAGGCCTCGTCTCTTCCAAATGTCCCCTTGTCCAGCCTAGGGCACACCTCACCGGATCGGTGCTGATGAAAGCTCCCCCAATAACCTTCTTCCAAGTGGAGCACGATGTGGAAGCAATAGAACCTCTCCAAAACCCTTGCCAATACCTCTCAAAACCCTAGCCACCGACCTCTTGAAAGTTGGGGCAAAGATGGACAAAAGAATGTTGAAATCGGGCTGAAAACAGCTTCAAATAGGCTGGAATCGGGCATCTACACGGGCCTGTTGATGTTCCACACAACCCTATGTAATTTCCACACGGGCGTGTGGAATTTCTACATGGGGTGTGGAATTTCCACACGCCCGTGTGGATTCTCTGAAATTCTGATTTTCGGCCGGTTGTGAACAGTAACTGCTACAGTAAATTATTACATTGATTCGCTGCAGTAACCTGCTATAGTACCCCCGTCAAAAATACTCCTAAATCCACTTTTCATAAAGGCAACATAAACGGGCACACGTTTATGTCATAGATCGCGTCGCTTCTTCAATAAACGCATTCATTGGTGGAGATCTTGCTATCATTGCACAAGTTGGGATACGCAAATGTACTACCTTCGTGCCCCTCCAACTCATTATAATGGCTTGAGTACATTGAGGTTGGCACACATTCATGTATCTTAGAGCCCCACTTGTGTCTTCTCATTTATTGCTTCCAAGATTCCACCAAATAGTGCATTCACAATCTACTTTTGGCTTCTTTCCTTAATACTTAGCTTCACAACCCTACATGCACAAAAGAATACAAAAACTCGTGTATTAGTGCTTAAACCTGATAAAAGTCATGCTCATTTCAAGGAAAGAATACTTCACATTCTTAACACACAAGCACTTATCAAGCTACCACCTCGAAAGTGTGAAAGCCACCTTAGCAACCGCTTCGGAAAGGGCTACCTTAGAGGATGTGTGAAGCTACTACCATTTCTTTTTCTTTCTCTTTGTAAATAAATAAGTCCCTTACACTTAGAACTCTGAGGAGTATACGTTGGGTAAACTTGAGTGAGTTTACACACACTTATACAATATCGGGTTTGTTATCCTTTTTGATTCGAGTTTTTAACTAGAACAATGATTTTTTGTATTTAGTGTTGAAATTTCCCATACTTGTAGAATGCTTCTTTTGTATACTTTTGGTAAACCTAAGGCCAATAACTTTCAAGATTTCCTTCTTTTATGCTTCAATGTTTTATTTTTGCTAGAGGACAAGCAAAAGCATAAGTGTAGGGGAGTTTGATAAGTGCTTGTGTATTAATAATACAAAGTATTCTTTTGTTATGATGAGCATTACTTTTCTCAGATTCTATCGCGAATATATGTGTATTTGTGTTCTTTTGTGCATGTAGGGTTGTGGAGACAAGTATGAAAGAAAGAAGCCAATGTAGATTACGTTTGCACTTTGTTGATTGAATCTTCGAGTGAATAAACGTGAAGACAAAAGTTGTGCTCAAAGATATGTGAGTATGTGCCAGCCTTCGTTATGTTCAAGGAAATATGCAAATTGGAGGGGTACAAAGGCAGTCACACTCATGCTTTTCGACTTGTGCAAAACTAGTAAGATTACTATCAAATGTGCTTTTATTTGAAGATGCAGAATGATCTACAGCATAGATGTGTGCCCGTTTATGTTGCAACGATGAAATGTGTGGATTTAGAGGTATTTTGGCAGAGTAATATAGCAGGTTACTGGAGTAAATCACTGTAGTAATTTATTGTAGTAGTTACTATTCACAGGCCGCTGAAAAGCAATTTTTTGCAAATTCACACGGGCGTGTGGAAATTCCTCATACCCCTGTGGATGCCTGATTCCAACCTTATTTAAGTCGCAATTTTAGCCCAATTTAAGGATCCTTCTTTCCATCCTTTGGCATATCTTTTCTCACCTCTGGAGATGCCCTAGGCTAGGGTTTGGAGAGGCTTTATCTAGGCTTTTGGAGAGGTTTACGGCCTTCGACACCATGTTTCTTCAGAAGAGAATTATTGTAGGGGCCAAAGGATGGAAAGAAGGACCAGTGCCGATGAAAGCTCCCTTAGTAACTGCTACATTAAATTACTATAGTAACCTATTGCAGTAGATCACGTCGCTTATTCAATTAGAGATAACATTGAGAAAGATCTTGTTATCATTGCACAAGTCAGAATAAGCAAATGTGACTGCCTTTGTGCCACTCCAAACCATGCAATTGCTTAAGCGTATGGAGGTTGGCACACATTCACGTATCTTCGAGCACAATTTGTGTCTTCACATTTGTTCACTCCAAGATTCCATCAACAAAGTGCAATCGTAATCTACTTTGGCTTTCTTCCTCTATTTGGCTCCACAACCGTGCATGCACACAAGTGACACAAATACACATATATTAGCACTAAAATCTGATAAAAGTAATGCTCATCATAAAAAAAGAATACTTCGTATTACTAATACACAAGCACTTATCAAATCCCTCCACACTTAAGCTTTTGCTTGTCCTAAAGTAAAAATAAAACATTGAAGCATAGAAGAAGAAAATATTGAAAGTGCTTGGCCTTAGGTTCACCAAAGCATGCAAGGAGAGTATTCTACATGTAAGGGATCTATCAACAATAAATATGAAAAATCAGTGCTCTAGCTAAAAACTCGGATGAAAAACGACAACAAACCCGAAATCATGTAAGTGTGTACAAACTCACTCAAGTCAACCCAATATATACTCCTCAATGTTCTAAGAATAAGGGACTTATTTATCTACAAAACAACACAAAACAAAGAGATGGTAGTAGCTTCATACTATAAGGTAGCCCTTTCCGAAGCGGCCGCTAAGGTGGCTTTCACACTTGTGAGGTGGTAGCTCTTTCTACTAGGGTGTAAGCTTTCACTTATCACATGAGATACCTCTTTCTCTCATTAGGGCATAACTAGTATCTCACTTATGAGAGTAGCTTCCTACTTCATAGGTGGTAGCTCTTTCCACCTCAAATGCACAACTAAAACAAGTATTTTTCTCTTTTCATTTTTTTAATTTTTTCTTTTTTCAGCAAAATTAACACAAGAAAACAAAACTAACTAGCCCCTTAAACATCAAACTTGAGTTTCCAAAAGGGTTTAATGAACGAGTAGTGCAAAAATTGTCAATTGGGAAAAAATTCCTAGAAATTCAAGTAAAACTTAGAGCATGAGAACATTCAATGTTAAAAATTCTCCTAAACTTAAGAATACAATAATTACAACTAAGTTGAACCGCCATTGGCTACGTGAGCATGTATTTTCAATCAAAACTTGTGTAATGTGAACTCCCCCCCCCCAACCCAACACTTAAGATGTACATTGCCCTCAATGTAAGTAAGTAAGCACAATTGTATATAAATCAATCAAAAGCATATGTGGAAGTGGGCAATTGAAACTGATAAGTGCTTGTGTATTAGTAATCCGAAGTATCACTTTCTTACGATGAGCATTACTTTTATCAGATTTTAGCGCTAATACATTTGTATTTGTGAACTTTAGTGCATGATGGGTTGTGGATACAAATAATGAAAGAAAGAAGCCAAAGTAAATTGTGATTGGACTATGTTGACGAAGTCTTGGAGTGAACAAATGTGAAGACACGAGATGTGATCGAAGATACGTGAATGTGTGTCAACCTCCATGCCCTCAAATAATTACATGGTTTAAAGTGTGACAACACCCCTTGCGTGTGACCCGCAAGTGCACGAGTTTGTCGAAGTAATAAATCACAAGTGAGTGGGGTATCTTATCCATAGGGAATAAGGAATAGAAACACCAAGATTGCTACTTAACTAAGTGGAGATGAAATATTGATAATGTGGATAAAGATTGATGTAAACAAACTAAAGAAACTAAGAAAGAGAGGCACAATAAAATAAGAGGAAAGGCAATTGATAAAAGTAGTGTACTCGGATATTGTTCCTCCTAGGATTATTGCTTCAAGTGCAAAACCAGCTATTATGCTTCCTAACTAATGCTTAATGAGTCATGGACATCCTTAAACACACGGTCCCAAACCTATGGTCAATCGTAACTAACACTACATTATGCCCCGACAGAGAAATCAACCAGTCTCAGCACCTCACGGTGTGTAAAGTTGAAAGAAGCTCTCGAGATTCCAAGTGATAAATCCTATTCCTATATGTAGATCTAACCCTTTGGTCTAGGCGAAAGACCCATAGTCACAAGTAAGGCCTAGGTGTTAAAGTCACTTCAGCGCTTCACTCTGTTGCTCATGCAACTAATCCCTAGCGGAGTTCATCACTTAACCCTTCACTCTATTGTGACCGCAAAGAACTTTTGGAACGTGGAGGTAGGATAAATCACACCGGAGAGGAAAGTGGATGCTCCGCTACCTCTCGACTCACCCTCTCGACCCTCTCCAGTCTTGCTTTGTCAAACCCTCATGCTGTTTCACTCACTCACAAAGATTACTAAGATAAGCTCTCAACCCTAGTGTCACTGACACGTCCGCATATGCGTGTACACCGCAAGTGCAAGGGTGTCGAAGTAATAATCCCTAGATGAGTGGGTATCTATCCACAGAGAGTAGGGAATAAAGACACTTAAATTGCTTCTTAACTAATGTGGAAGATAAATAGTGATATGTGTGATAAGATTCAATTGTCAAGAATAAAAACATCAAGAAAGAGAGCACAAGTAAAGGAGAAAGTAAGGCATTCGATAAAGATGGGGTACCCGGATATTGTTCCGCCTAGGGCAATCATTTCAAGTGCAAGAAACCTCTATTATGCTTCCTAATTAATGCAATAGTGAGTCATGGAAATCCTTCATTGTATAGTCCCAAATCTAAGGTCAACCATGCCTTACTCTATACATGTCTCGGAGGAGAAATCGAACAATCTCAACACCTCGCACTCATATAGAATTGCAATGAGCTCTAGGGATTTCAAATGATAAACCCTATTCCTATGTATAGACTTAACCCTTTGGTCCAGGTGAAAGATCTCTAGCCACAATTAAGACCTAGATGCTAAAATCACTTCAACACTTCACTCAGTTACACTTGCAACTAAGCCCCAGCGGAAGGTCATTCCTTAGTACATTCACTCTACTATGGTCACAAAGAACTCTTGGAACGTGGAGTTAGGATAGATCACACCGGAGAGGAAAGCGGAAGGTCATTCCTTAGCACATTTACTCTACTATGGAGCCAGATATAATCAATGAAATTGAATGTAAAAACAAAGCATCCATAGAAAACCCCGTCATTAGTCGTGGCGATGGTCTTGTGGAGAGTCGCCTAATCATCGCAAGAGTCCCTTTGTCTGTCCTAGGATACACCTCACCGGATCGGTGCCGACGAAAGCTCTCCCACTAACCTTCTTCCAAACGGCGCCCGATGTAAGAGCCAAAGAACCTTTCCAAAGCCCTAGCCAATACCTCTCAAAACCCTAGCCGCTGCAATCTCTTAAGTTGGGGAAAGGATGGAGAAAAGAATGCTGATATTTGGCTGAAATTGGCTTTTAAATAGCTGGAATTGAGAATCCACACACCCGTGTGGGTTCCCTTGTGGATTTTTCACATGAGCGTGAACCCATGTGGATTCTCTGTTTACTTGTTTTCTTGGCAGGCTGTGAACAGTGCTGGTACAGTATTCTTGCTACAGTACCCTGCTACAGTCCGTCCCAAAATACTCCCGAATCCATGCTTTCATCGAGGTAACGCAAACAGGCACACGTTTACATCGTGGATCGCTTTGCTTCTTCAATAACGGACATGTTGGTGGAGATCTTATTTTATATGCACAAGTTGGAATGCTTGAATGTGACTGCCCTTGTGCCCCTCCAAATAGCTATACTAACTTGAATACGAGGAGATTGGCAAACATTCCCGCATCTCAAACCTGACCTATGACTTCGCGTTTGAACCTTAGCAAGATTTCCTCTAAATTGGGAGTGGTGCGCAGATATGGGCCTGGAGGTTACATTTTAGCCACTACCACCACTGAGAGCACCGGTGGTGGTAGGGATGCAGCAGAGGGTTCCACACAACTCAAGATTCTCAATCCAATAAAAACCAGGATTTGTGAAGAAAAGAGGATAAGAAGGGTTACCGATAAAATAAATGATAGTATTCTGAAAATCGGCATGAAATGTGGGAAAAAAATCCTCCAAAACAATGGTAAAGGGCTAAAAAGTTGATCAAGAGTGGTTTTCGGGTGATTGGAGATGAAGAAAAAGAGAATCCACAAATATTTTTAAAGAAAAACTCGCGTCTCTTGGAATTCTGCGCATCCACACGGGCGTGTGGAAATTACACACGGCCGTGTACTCCCATAGGAAAGCCTCATAGGGGCAGGTGCACGCCCCTGTGTGCTCTCAAGAAAACACTCACTGTCTCTGAACACAAATACACAGTCATGTGAGAAATACCTACGCCCATGCGCCCGACAAATAGGGGTAGCCACACGCCCCTGTGGCTACTCTGGACATCCGAGAAAACTTGCTAAGTGTTTTGCACGCCCGTGTGGAAATTCCACACGGGCGTGGGCATTCACAAGCCCAACTCACAGGGGAAAGTGCATGCCCCTATGTCTTCTCGGGATGGGAGAGCTCCTCTGCAGAGATTCGCACAGGTATATGGAAATTACCCACGCCCGTCCGATTTTCACAAGGTCGCCCACAGGGCCTGTGTGCTTTCCGGAAAGTCTGCCAATCTCTGTAGGACTTCACACGCCCGTGCAGAAATTACCCACGGGCATGTGAGGATCGCATGGTCATTCACATGGCCGACTCCACGCCCCTGTGCCTTCTCTGGATGAGCTAGCAATACAAAACCATGGGCATGTGTTAATTCCATACGCCCGTGTGTTTTCTCTAGATCCTTAGAAAACTTTGCAGACTCTGCAGAAAATTCCTGAACATGCTTACACACTCAGAGCCTATCCCAATATGCAATTTATACCAGTGAAAAATATGAGAAATAGCTCAAACAACCAAAACTTTGCCAAATTCACATGAAAACACACGATGAACTTGAAAACCCACAATAAAATCGCAGAACAAGTATATAAAAATCAAGACACCAACACCCAACACTTTATTCATGCAAACACTAAACTGACAAATTAAGAAAACAGTAAACACTTGGGTTGCCTCCCAAGAAGGGCTTGTTTAACGTCACTTAGCTTGACGTACCTTGTCTTACCTCACGGGGGCTCATAGATGAAAGTTACCCTCTTACCATGGCTTGGAAAAATGATGAGCAAAATCTCTTGAAGGTAGAGGTTGAATTGTCAGGCTTGAGACCACCTTGAAATGATTCACCGAGTTTGTTCAGTTTATGCACGTCTCCAAGATCCCTAGGGACGATGGTACTTCTTCCGTCGAACCAAGCATCATGATTTCTTCATTGTCCTCCTCTTGGTCGAACAAGCCTTCGTATGGATCTGGATTGAACATCTCCTGCATGTATTCATCAACAATCTCATCAGTAGCGTCTAGAAAGTAAAAGTATCATCGAAATCAAGAGAATGCCACATGGTTTCAGCAAGAGGATATGTGAGCTTGTCATCTCCAACTCTCAAAGTTAGCTCTCCGCCGTCCATGTCAATCAATGCCTTGGAAGTCCGCAAAAATGGCCTCCCAAGTATCAAGAGTACATCCGCATCCTCATCGTCGTCTAGCACTATGAAGTCAACCGGAAAAATGTACTTGTCGACCTTAACAAGCACGTCCTAAATAATGCCTCTCGGATGTCTCATCGTTCGGTCCGCTAGTTGCAAAGTCATCCGAGTAGGTCTAGGCTCGCCCAAGCCTAGATTTTGAAAAAAGGTGTATGGCATGACGTTAATGCTAGCCTCTGAATCCGCCAATACCATTTCTTCACATAAATTGCCGATATTACACGGAATAATGAAGCTTCCCGGGTCTTTCTTCTTGTTTGGCATGTTCTTTTGCAGTACCGCCGAGCAAGACTCATCTACGATCACTGAACCACTCTCCTCCAACTTCATATTGCTGGTCAACAAGTCCTTCAAGAATTTGGCATACTTAGGCATTTGGGCCAATGCCTCAATAAAAGGAATATTGATGTGGAGTTGCTTAAACAAACTCAGGAACATCTTGTACTATTCATCCCCTTGGGCATTCTTCAATCAAGAGGGATAAGGGATCCTTGGCGTGAAAGGTGGAGGTGCCACCTCCTTCTCTTTGCTTGTTCCCACTTCAACCTCTATAACCTCATGTGCGTGTTCATTTAGCTTCTCACTCAGAAGCCTACGGCTGACCTCACGACCACTTCTCAAAGTGATCGCCTTCACATGCTCTCTAGGGTTGGTCTTGGTATTGCTCGGCAAACTTCCATGTGGCCTTTCTACAATCTGCCCCACTTGATTTTCAAGATTATGTAAGGAGGCGGTATGGTTGCCAAGTGTAGCCTCAAATGATTCAAACCTTGTATTTGACTATTGCACAAACCTAGTTAAGGCTTTTTCCAAATCGGTTATTTGGGTCTCCAAACCTGAAACCCTGTTTTCCACATTTGGGGCTTATTGTTGGAAACCCGGTGGCCCATGAGAAATTGGAATGATTCTTCCAACCCGTATTATAAGTGTTGCTATATGGGTTCCCTTGAGCCCTCATGCTATTACCTAAAAAATCCACGTTCTCAACCGAAGATGAATCACCAATAGATATCGGGCAATTGGAGGGAGCATGTCCTCCACAACACCCAGTGCATAATCACAGCTGCTACTCTGTTCAAAGTTAGAACATCTAACTTCTTACTCAATGATTCCACTTTAGCCGCCAACGAAGTCACTGCATCTATCTCATGGAGACCGGCCACCTTTTCTTCTACTTGGCATTCCATTGGTAGCTGTTTAACCACATTTCTTCAATTAATTAACGGGCCTCACCGGGGGTCTTGTTACCTAAGGCACCTCCTGCTGCCGCATCCAAGAGTTGTCTTGTACTTCAATTCAGACCATTGTAAAAGGTCTGAACAATCATCCACTCCGAGAATCTTTATTGCAGGCACTTTCTCAGGAGCTCCTTGAACCTTTCCCATGTCTCAAATAGAGACTCCAATTCCAATTGTACAAAGGATGAGATCTCATTCCTAAGCTTTGCAGATTTTCAAGGAGGGAAATAACGGCCAAGAAAAGCTTCTACCATCTCCTCCCATGTTGTAATTGATGCTCTAGGTAATGAGTGTAGCCACTGCTTGTCTCTCCTTTTCAATGAAAATGGGAAGGCCCTCAACTTGATGGCATCATCAGTTACCACATTTATATTTTGCATATCACACACCTCGAGAAAGTTCTCTATATGACTATTTGGATCCTCATCGGCCAAACCATTAAACTGCGCAGAGTGCTGCAATATATGGATGAATGCCGGGTTCATCTCAAAGTTCTGAGCTGTAATCGGGGGACGCAAAATGCTCGATTGTGTCCACAATACTGAAGGTCTGGTATAATCGGATAATGTCCGCTGCTGCTCATTCTATTTTGCCATGTTTTCAATTTTCTTCTACTTCCAATTCAGCTAGATTGAATTGTTCTTGCACAGGTTCTTTCCCTTTTATTCTAAGGGTATGTTCAAGCTCAGGATCTCCTTCAATCAGTATGGAGGGGTTCCCTCGGGTCATAACCTGGCGCTGAACCAAAAGAAAGGAAAAAAAATCAGAACGATGATAGAATAAGGAAATATGAAATAGAATGAATAAAAGAATAGCTAAGAAAAACAAAGTGCAAAGTATCTCTAAACGCCTACTCCCTGGCAACGGTGCCAAAAACTTGACATATCCGTGTATGTGTGTACACCGCACGTGCACAGGTGTCGAAGTAATAATCCCAGATGAGTGCGTATCGTATCCACAGAGAGTAGGGAATAAAGACACTTAAATTGTTTCTTAACTAATGTGGAAGATGAATAGTGATATGTGTGATAAGATTCAATTCTCACGAGTGAAAACAACAAGAAAAAGAGCACAAGTAAAGGAGAAGATAAGGCAATTAATAAAGATGGGGTACCTGGATATTGTTCCGCCTAGGACAATCATTTCAAGTGCAAGAAACCACTATTATTCTTCCTAATTAATGCATAGTTTGTTGTGGAAATCCTTAATTGCATAGTCCCAAATCTAAGGTGAACCATGGCTAACTCTATACATGTCCCGGAGGAGAAATCGAACAATCTCAATACCTCGCACTCCTATAGAATTGCAATGAGCTCTAGGGATTTCAAATAATAAACCCTATTCCTATGTATAGACCTAACCCTTTGGTCCAGGTGAAAGATGAAAGATCCCTAGCCACAATTAAGCCCTAGATGCTAAAATCACATTAATGCTTCACTCTGTTGCACTCGCAACGAAGCCCCAGTAGAAGGTCATCCCTTAGCCCATTCACTCTACTATGGTCGCAAAGAACTCTTGGAATGTGGAGGTAGGATAGATCACACCGGAGGAGAAAGGGGACACTCTGTCACCTCTCGACTCACCCTCTCAATCCTCTCCAATATAGCTTTGTCTAACTCTCATGGTGTGTCACTCACTCACAAGAGTTACGAAGAAGAACTCTCAACCCTAGTATCACTCTAGGTGAGTATTCATACAATCAAGCCTACAAGATTGGAACTCACAATAAATATCAATTAATTGAAAGCATAATAAAGAGATTCAACGAAACGAATACATCCTATGGTTCACAAATACCCAAGTACCCACTAGGTTTAGCTCTCCATATTGCTAGATACAATCAATGAAATGGAATGTAAAAACAAAGCATAGATAGAAAACCCAGTCATTAACCGTGGCGATGGTCTTGTGGAGAGTCCTCTACTCATCGTAAGGGTCCCTTTATCTGGCCTAGGATACACCTCACCGGATCGGTGCCGACGAAAGCTCTCCCACTAACCTTCTTCCAAACGGCGTGCGATGTTGGAGATGTAGAACCTCTCCAAAGCCCTAGCCAATACCTCTCAAAACCCTAGCCATAGCCCTCTCTCAAGTTAGGGAAAAGGTGGAGAAAGGAATGCTGAAATCGGGGCAGAAATCGGCTTTTAAAGGGCTGGAATCGGGAATCCACACGCCCATGTGGGCGCCCCTGTGGATTTTTCACACAGCCTTGTGGAATTTCCACACGCCTGTGTGGATTCTCTATTTTCCTATTTTCTTGGTCGGCTGTGAACAATTCTGGTATAGTATTCTCGCTACAATTTTGCTACAGTACCCTACTACAGTACTGTCCACAAATACTCCCGAATTAGGGATGTAAATGGGGCGGGGAATCCCTATTTCCTGTTGGGACCTGCCCCGGCGGGGCGGGGATTCCCCGAAATAACCCCCCCGCGGGGCGGGGAACGAGGGAAAATACCTCCCCGCCCCCCGGGGCCGGGCGGGGGCGTTGAAGCCATTCCCCGCCGCGCGGGGATCCCCGCCCCGTTCCCCATGGGGATCCTCGAGGGGATTCCCCGATTTTTAATAATATATATATATATATATATATATATATATATTGAAAATAACTCATATGATTAGTTATTTATTTTTTTAAAATAATTCAATATGAATATAAGATTATAAAGACCAAATATTTGGGTTTCAAACAAATATATTTTTAGTATTAATTAATAATGTTTTAGACTTTTAGAATTTAAGTAATACTAGTATTACTCCCGTGTGATGTACGAATATAATTATAATTTTTAAAAAAATTTAATAAATTTTTTTCTTTATTTTCTATAGAAATTAAGGTAAAATTAAGATTAAATAAAATAAACTATTTATCAACTTCAAAAATATAATATTTTTATAAAATTAATTTTATTATATATTATTAGATAAAATAATAAAAATTAGTTTAAAACAATATAATTTAGTGATGTTATAAATATTTTAATATTATTAAAATAATATTGGTAAAATTTCTATTAGAAATTGACAAGTGTCAAATAGGTTTTCAACTTTAATATATATATATATATTGATATATAATATTATTAGAATTTTATGTAATAAAAAAAAATTGGCGTGGGGCGGGGATTCCCCGACCCCGTGTGGATCCCCGTGGGGCAGTGAGTGGGGATAATTTCTCCCCCGCGGGGAATCCCCGCCCCGTGGGAAGCGGGGATGGGGATGGGGATCCCATTCCCCGCCCCGCCCCGCCCCACTTACATCCCTACCCCGAATCAATGCTTTCATCAAGGTAACGCAAACGGGTACACGTTTACATCATGGATCGCTTTGCTTCTTCAATAACGGACATGTTGGTGGAGATCTTGTTCTATATGAACAAGTCGGAATGCTTGAATGTGACTGCCCTTGTGCCCCTTCAAATAGTTATACTAACTTGAATATGAGGAGGTTGGCACACATTCCCGCATCTCGAACCCGAACTATGTCTTCGCGTTTGAACCTTAGCAAGATTTCCTCCAAATTGGTGCATTTACAACCCACATTGGCTTCTTTATTTCATATTTGGCCTCACAACCCTACCTGCATGAAAGTAACATAACCACACACATATTAGCATTAAAACCCAAGAAAAGTAATGCTCAACACAAGGAAAGAACACTTCATATTCTTATCACACAAGCACTTATCAGTCACTCTAAGGGAGAAATCATTTAACAAGCATCAAGATTGGAACTCAATTAAAGACATCAATTAAGGAAAACATAATAAAAGGGTAATGAAACAAATACATCATAAGGGTTCAGAAATCCAAGTACCCACTAGATGTTTTAGCTCTCTATGTAGCAAGATACAATCAATAATGAAATCGATTGTAGGCTTTAGCTCGAAGTTCTGAGCTATAATTGGGGGACGCACAATACTCGATTGTGTCCCCAATACTGAAGGTCTGGCATAGTCAGATAATGTCCGCTATTGCTCATTCTGTTCTACCATGTTTTCAGATTCTTCTACTTCCAAATTAGCAAGATTAGACAGTTCTTCCACAGGTTCTTTCCCTTTTCTTCTAATTGTACGTTCAAGCTCGGGATCTCCTTCAATCAATATTAAGGGGTTCCCTCGGGTCATAACCTGGAGCTGCACCAAAAAGAAAGAAAAAGAAAATCAGAACAATGATAGAAAATAAGATGTAAAATAGAATGAATGAATGAATAGCTAAGAAAACAAAGTGCAAAGTATCTCTAAACGCCTTCTCCTCGGCAACGGTGCCAAAACTTGACAACCCCCTTGCGTATGTCCCGTAATTGCACGGGTTTGTTGAAGTAATAAAATCCCAAATGAGTGGGGTATGCTATCCACAAGGAGTAGGGAATAAAAACACTTAAATTCTTTCTTAACTAAGTGAAAGATGAACAGTGATATGTGTGACAAAATGTGAAATAACAAAAAAATCAAGAAAGAGAACACAAGTAAAGGAGAAGGTAAGGTAAACGATATAAATGGGGTACCCGGATACTGCTCCGCCTAGGATAATCATTTCAAGTGCAATAACCCTCTATTATAATTCCTAACTGATGCAATAATGAGTCGTGGAGATCCTTAAATACATGGTCCCAAACCTAAAGTCAACCATACCTAACTGTATACATGTGCTCGAGGAGAAATTAAATAACCTCTCAACCTCACACTCGTATAGAATTGCAATGAGTTCTACGGATTCCAAGTGATAAATCGTCTTCCAAGATGTAGACCTAACCCTTTGGTCCTGGTGGAAGGTCCTTAGCCACACTTAAGCCCTAGGTGCTAAAATCACTTCAACGCTTCACTCCGTTGCACCCGCAACTAAGGCCCAGCGGAATGTCATCCTTTAGCCCATTCACTCTACTATGACTGCAAAGAACATGAGGAAATGGAGATAGAATAAATTACACCAGAGGGGAAAGTGGACGCTCCGCTACCTCTCGACTCACCATCTCAACCCTCTCTAATCTAGCTTTGTCTAACTCTCGTGGTGTGTCACTCACTCACAAGGGTTACCAATAAGAACTCTCAACCCTAGTGTCACTCTAAGGGAATATTCCTACAATCAAGCATTCAAGATTGGAACTCAAATAAAGCATCAATTAATTGAAAAGTATAATAAAGAAGTTCAATGAAACGAATACATCCTAGGGTTCACAAATATCCAAGTACCCATTATGGGGTTTAGCTCTCCATGGAGCTAATTACAATCAATGAAATCAAGTGTAAAAGCAAAGAATCCATAGAAAACCCCCTCGATAGTTGTGGCAAAGGTCTTGTGGAGAGTCCTCTACTCGTCTAATAGTCCCTTTGTTCGTCCTAGGATACACCTCGCCGGATCTGTGCCGATGAAAGCTCTCCCGTTATTCTTCTTCCAAATGGAGCACGATGTTGGAGCCATAGAACCTCTCCAAATCCTATCTAATACCTCTCTAAACCCTAGCCGAAGTCCTCTCTCGGGTAAGGGAAAAGATGGAGAAAAGAATTCTGAAATCGTGGCTGAAATTGGCCTTAAATAGGGTTGGAATTGGGAATCCACACGCCCATGTGAGCGCCCCTATGGATTTTTCACACGGGCGTATGGAATTTCCACATGCTTGTGTGGATTCTTTGTTTTGCTCAGTTTTGGCTAGCTCTGAACAGTACCTGATACAGTGAAATGCTACAATGGTTTGCTACAGTACCGGCCCGAAACTCTCCTGAATCCATGCTTTCGTGGAGGTAACGCAAATGGGCACACGTTTAAATCGTGAATCGCTTTGCTTCTTTAATATCGGACATGTTGGTGGAGATCTTGCTATACATGCACAAACCGGAATGCTTGAATGTAACTATTTTTGTGCCCCTCCCAATCGTTGTGCTATCTTGAATACAAGGAGGTTGGGAAACATTCCCACATTTCAAACTCGATTTATGTCTTTGCGTTTAAATCTTCTCAATATTTCCTCCAAATGATGCATTTATGATCCACATTGGCTTTTTTCTCTAATATTTTGCCTCACAACCCTATCTGCATGAAAGTAACATAAATACACACATATTTGCGTTAAAACCCAAGAAAAGTAATGCTCATCATATGGAAAGGGCACTTTGTATTCTTATTGCACAAGCACTTATCAAACTCCCCACGCTTAAGCTTTTGCTTGTCCTCAAATAAAAATTTAAACATTAAATTATAGATGAAGGAATTATTGGAAGTGCTTGACCTTAGGTTCACCAAAGCATACAAAGAGAGCATTCTACAAGTATGGGAGATTTCAACACTAAATACGATAAATCAATGCTCAATCTAAAAACTTGAATAAAAAAGGATAACAAACCCAAAATCGTGTAAGTGTGTGAACTCACTCAAAACAACCCAAAGTATACTCCTCAAAGTTCTAAGTGCAAGAGATTTTTTTATCTACAAAAAGTAACAAGAATTTCAAAGATGGTAGTATCTTCACACATCCTCTAAGGTAGCCCTTTCCAAAGCGGCCGCTAAGGTGGCTTTCACACTTTCGAGGTGGTAGCTCTTTCTACCAGAGTGGTAGCTTTCACTCATCCTATGAGATAGCTCTTTTTCTCATTAGGGGATAACTAGTATCTGACTTATAAGATTAGCTTCATACTTCATAGGTGGTAGCTCTTTCCACCCAAAAAGCACAACTAAACAATTAAACTATTTTGTTCTTTCTATTTATTTTTCCATTTTTTATCAAAAATAACAAAATTAACAACAATAACTAGTCCCTTTAACATCAAACATGAGTTTCCAAAAGAGTTTAAAGAGTGAGTAGTGCAACAAGTGTCAATCGGGCAAAAATTCCTACAAATTAAAGCAAAAACTAGAACATGAAGCCATTCAATGTTAAAACTTCTCCTAAACTCAAGAATACAATCATTTCAATCAAAATTAATATAAAAGAGATGTGTCCATTATGAAACTCCCCCCCCCCTCCACACTTAAGTTGTACATTGTCCCTAATATACACATGCAAGTGACAAGTTCCCCTTGCTTATATCCCGCAAGTGCACGGGTTTGTCGAAGTAATAACCCGGGTGAGCGGGGTCGAATCCACAGGGTGTAGGGAATGAAAATACTTAATTTGGTTCTTAGCTATGTGGAAGATCAATAATGATTGGTGTGAAATTGATTCAATTCTCAATAATAAAAGAAACAAGTGAGAGAGCAAGAATAAAGAAAAAGGGTAAGGCAATCGATAAAGATGGGGTACTCGGATGATGCTTCACCTGGGAAAATCGTTTCAAGTCCAAGAACTCTCTATTATGCTTCCTAATTGATGCAATGGTGAGTCGTGGAAATCCTTACATACATAATCCAAAATCCAAGGTCAACTATGCCTAACTCTATTCATGTCCCGGAGGAGAGATTAAGTAACCTCTCAACCTCGCACTCGAATAAAGTTGCAATGGGCTCTAGGGATTCCAAGTGATAAATCGCTTCCTAATTATAGACCTAACCCTTTGGTCCGGGCGAAAGGTCCCTAGCCACAATTAAGCCCTAGATACTAAGATCCCCTCAACGCTTCACTCCATTGCACGCGCAACTAGGCCCCAGCGGAGGTTCAACCCTTAGACCATTCACTCTATTATGGCCGCAAAGAACTCGAGGAACGGAGGTAGAATCTATCACGTCGGAGGGGAAAGGGGACGCTCCTGTACCTCTCAACTCACCCTCTCAACCCTCTCCAACCTAGCTTTGTCTAACGCTCGTGGTGTGTCACTCACTCACAAGGTTACCAACAAGAACTTTCAACCCTAGTGTCACTGTAGGGGAAATGTTCATACAATCAAGCATTCAAGGTTGGAACTCACAATAAACATCAATTTATTGAAAGCATGATAAAGAAGTTCAATGAAACGAGTATATCCTAGGGTTCACAATCACCCAAGTACCCACTAGGGGTTTAGATCTCCATGGAGTTAAGTACAATCAAAGAAATTGAATGTAAAAGCAATGAATCCATAAAGAAACCCCCTCGATGGTCGTGTCGATGGTCTTGTGGAAAGTCCTCTACTCGTCGTCCAAGGATTCCTTCATCCGATATAGGATACGCCTCGATCGAAGCTCCCCTACCAACATTCTTCCTAATGGAATCATGCTGCCGGAGCCGTAGAACCTCTCCAAAACCTTGGCCAATACCCCTCGAAACCCTAGCCGAAACCCTCTCGCAAGTTGGGTAAAAGATGGAGAAAAGAATACTGAAATCGGGGCTGAAATCGGCTTTAAATAGGGTTAGAATCGGGCGACTACACGGGCGTGTATGATGTCACACGCCCCTGTGGAATTTCCACACGGGCATGGATAATTTCCACATGCCCGTGTGGATTCTCTGAAATTGTCATTTTCGGCCGGCTGAGAACAGTAACTGCTACAGCATTTGCTACAATGCTTGCTACAGTACTATGCCAAAAAAATACTCCCGAATCCACTTTTCATCGAGGTAACATAAATGGGCACACGTTTATGCTGTGGATCGCTTTGCTTCTTCAATGACGAATAAGTTGATGGAGATCTTGTTCTATGTGCATAAGTCGGAATGCT
Source organism: Dioscorea cayenensis subsp. rotundata (assembly GCF_009730915.1). Taxonomy (NCBI): domain Eukaryota; kingdom Viridiplantae; phylum Streptophyta; class Magnoliopsida; order Dioscoreales; family Dioscoreaceae; genus Dioscorea; species Dioscorea cayenensis. The sequence continues at coordinate 2,967,640 of NC_052491.1, read as the reverse complement.
CGAGTATGACTACCCTTGTGCCCCTCCAAATGGTTGTGCAAACTCAAATACGGGGAGGTTGGCACATACTCTAGCATCTCGCACCTGACTTATATCTTCGCATTTGAACCTTAGCAAGATTTCCTCCAAAATTAGTGCATTGTGATCCACATTGGCTTCTTTCCTTCATAATTGGTTTCACAACCCTACCTGCATAAAAGTAACTTAAAAACACACATATTAATGTAAAAACCCGATAAAAGTAATGCTCAACATAAGGAAAGAATGCTTCGCATTCATATCACACAAGTACTTATCAGCAAGCTCACTCATAATGTTTATCAAACAAGAACAAATAGGGGAGAAGCAATCAAAACAATACTCCCCTGGCTCCTAGTGTTGCATTTGATGGAGCTAAATCCTTGGGAGTGATGTTCCAATGGGCTGTGAAGCACACACGGCCAAGTGCGGAAACACCATTGGTCGTGTCCATGACGAGTTCTCAATTTCCATGATGACAAGACCATCTGCATGTATATACAAGGGAGTTCTATAAAGCTCAATAAAAACAAAATAGCTCGAGTATATATAAATGATGATGCAATGAATACAACTCGAGGTAACAAAACAAAAATAAACTCAGATGGAAAGTCCTTTCTGAATATACAAGTCCAAAATAAAATGCAAAAAGTAATAAAAACAAAAGAAAATAAATCAAGTGTTGGTGTAGCGCTCTGGCTCAGCTACTGCTGTTGGTGCTAGATCGAAGGGTGCTGGTGGAGGTAGTGATGGTGATGCCGGAGGGGTTTGAGGAGTTGATTGCTTCCCCGAAAGTGTATGGGATCGCCAAGTAATACCTCGTGTGAAGACACGAGGATCGTATTCCACGGGGCTAAGGATCTCCTATTACTCCTTCTCAACCTATTATCTAGCCTAAGATCTTAAGTGAGGGAATTTACTCTACTAGGTGCAATTAAAACTAAAGCAAGATTATCAACAAATTAGAGAGAACAAGCAATAAGCAAGCAAGAAACTCAATGTAATGCAAAGGCCTATGGATGCGGATCCCCTTGAGGGGTTATCATGAAACATGGATGATGAATAAAAGATGCAAGGGTAAGATGGACTATGAGATTCCAAGATTAGAACAACCCCAATTTCTCGGCGATTGAACCCTAATACCATACGAACATAGATAGGAATTTCTTCCAAATCCACATTCCAACGATTGCATTAAGTACGAGGAAATCTCACTTAGGAGTAAGCCTACACTTCTTCGGATTAAACCTACATGGAGGGCTACCAAACAACCGATTTCTCGGCGTGATGATACAAGTATCCCCTTCTAATTCATTCATCATCTAATACAAGCGAGCAAGTCACATCTACATGTATCACTCATAAAAGAGCTATGGATTTCTCCTTAGTGTAGCATTTAGCATGAAAACAATGGATTAAATCTCAAAACTACCCAAGCATGGAAATAACAAGTAATCATCCAAAATATATGATAAAAACCCCAAGGTTCACCAACACCCAGTGGCCTTGAGGGTCTAGCGTGTCATCATCTCACAACAAGCAATACAATCAAGTGAAACACAAAAGAAAAGCATAAGTGACGCTCCTTAGATGAAATGGTGGAGGAGGAGGTAGAATATATGCCTGACAAGATCCCCTTGCTTATATCCCGCAAGTGCAAGGGCTTGTCGAAGTAATAATCCCGGGTGAGCGGGGTCGAATCCACAGGGAGTAGGGAGTGAAAATACTTAATTTGATTCTTAGCTATGTGGAATATCAATAGTGATAAGTGTGAAATTGATTCAATTCTCAACAATAAAAACAACAAGTGAAAGAGCAAAAGTAAGAAGAGGGTAAGGCAATCGATAAAGAATGGGGTACTCGGATAATACTTCACCTAGGATAATCGCTTCAAGTGCAAGAACTCTCTATTATGCTTCCTAATCAATGCAATGGTGAGTTGTGGAAATCCTTACATACATAGTCCCAAATCTAAGGTCAACTATGCCTAACTCTATACATGTCTCGGAGGAGAAATCGAACAATCTCAACACCTCGCACTCGCATAGAGTTGCAATGAGAACTAGGGATTCCAAGTGATAAATCTCTTCCTAAATATAGACCTACCCCTTTGGTCCAGGTGGAAGGTCCCTAGCCACAATTAAGCCCTAGATACTAAGATCCTCTCAACGCTTCACTCCATTGCACGCGCAACTAGGCCCCAGCGGAGATTCATCCCTTAGACCATTCACTCCATTATGGCCGCAAAGAACTCGAGGAACGGAGGTAGAATCTATCACGTCGGAGGGGAAAGGGGACGCTCCTGTACCTCTCAACTCACCCTCTCAACCCTCTCCAACCTAGCTTTGTCTAACGCTCGTGGTGTGTCACTCACTCACAAGGTTACCAACAAGAACTTTCAACCCTAGTGTCACTGTAGGGGAAATGTTCATACAATCAAGCATTCAAGGTTGGAACTCACAATAAACATCAATTTATTGAAAGCATGATAAAGAAGTTCAATGAAACGAGTATATCCTAGGGTTCACAATCACCCAAGTACCCACTAGGGGTTTAGATCTCCATGGAGTTAAGTACAATCAAAGAAATTGAATGTAAAAGCAATGAATCCATAAAGAAACCCCCTCGATGGTCGTGTCGATGGTCTTGTGGAAAGTCCTCTACTCGTCGTCCAAGGATTCCTTCATCCGATATAGGATACGCCTCGATCGAAGCTCCCCTACCAACATTCTTCCTAATGGAATCATGCTGCCGGAGCCGTAGAACCTCTCCAAAACCTTGGCCAATACCCCTCGAAACCCTAGCCGAAACCCTCTCGCAAGTTGGGTAAAAGATGGAGAAAAGAATACTGAAATCGGGGCTGAAATCGGCTTTAAATAGGGTTAGAATCGGGCGACTACACGGGCGTGTATGATGTCACACGCCCCTGTGGAATTTCCACACGGGCATGGATAATTTCCACATGCCCGTGTGGATTCTCTGAAATTGTCATTTTCGGCCGGCTGAGAACAGTAACTGCTACAGCATTTGCTACAATGCTTGCTACAGTACTATGCCAAAAAAATACTCCCGAATCCACTTTTCATCGAGGTAACATAAATGGGTACACGTTTATGCTGTGGATCGCTTTGCTTCTTCAATGACGAATAAGTTGATGGAGATCTTGTTCTATGTGCATAAGTCGGAATGCTCGAGTATGACTACCCTTGTGCCCCTCCAAATGGTTGTGCAAACTCAAATACGGGGAGGTTGGCACACACTCTAGCATCTCGCACCTGACTTATATCTTCGCATTTGAACCTTAGCAAGATTTCCTCCAAAATTAGTGCATTGTGATCCACATTGGCTTCTTTCCTTCATAATTGGTTTCACAACCCTACCTGCATAAAAGTAACTTAAAAACACACATATTAATGTAAAAACCCGATAAAAGTAATGCTCAACATAAGGAAAGAATGCTTCGCATTCATATCACACAAGTACTTATCAGCAAGCTCACTCATAATGTTTATCAAACAAGAACAAATAGGGGAGAAGCAATCAAAACAATACTCCCCTGGCTCCTAGTGTTGCATTTGATGGAGCTAAATCCTTGGGAGTGATGTTCCAATGGGCTGTGAAGCACACACGGCCAAGTGCGGAAACACCATTGGTCGTGTCCATGACGAGTTCTCAATTTCCATGATGACAAGACCATCTGCATGTATATACAAGGGAGTTCTATAAAGCTCAATAAAAACAAAATAGCTCGAGTATATATAAATGATGATGCAATGAATACAACTCGAGGTAACAAAACAAAAATAAACTCAGATGGAAAGTCCTTTCTGAATATACAAGTCCAAAATAAAATGCAAAAAGTAATAAAAACAAAAGAAAATAAATCAAGTGTTGGTGTAGCGCTCTGGCTCAGCTACTGCTGTTGGTGCTAGATCGAAGGGTGCTGGTGGAGGTAGTGATGGTGATGCCGGAGGGGTTTGAGGAGTTGATTGCTTCCCCGAAAGTGTATGGGATCGCCAAGTAATACCTCGTGTGAAGACACGAGGATCGTATTCCACGGGGCTAAGGATCTCCTATTACTCCTTCTCAACCTATTATCTAGCCTAAGATCTTAAGTGAGGGAATTTACTCTACTAGGTGCAATTAAAACTAAGCAAGATTATCAACAAATTAGAGAGAACAAGCAATAAGCAAGCAAGAAACTCAATGTAATGCAAAGGCCTATGGATGCGGATCCCCTTGAGGGGTTATCATGAAACATGGATGATGAATAAAAGATGCAAGGGTAAGATGGACTATGAGATTCCAAGATTAGAACAACCCCAATTTCTCGGCGATTGAACCCTAATACCATACGAACATAGATAGGAATTTCTTCCAAATCCACATTCCAACGATTGCATTAAGTACGAGGAAATCTCACTTAGGAGTAAGCCTACTCTTCTTCGGATTAAACCTACATGGAGGGCTACCAAACAACCGATTTCTCGGCGTGATGATACAAGTATCCCCTTCTAATTCATTCATCATCTAATACAAGCGAGCAAGTCACATCTACATGTATCACTCATAAAAGAGCTATGGATTTCTCCTTAGTGTAGCATTTAGCATGAAAACAATGGATTAAATCTCAAAACTACCCAAGCATGGAAATAACAAGTAATCATCCAAAATACATGATAAAAACCCCAAGGTTCACCAACACCCAGTGGCCTTGAGGGTCTAGCGTGTCATCATCTCACAACAAGCAATACAATCAAGTGAAACACAAAAGAAAAGCATAAGTGACGCTCCTTAGATGAAATGGTGGAGGAGGAGGTAGAATATATGCCTGACAAGATCCCCTTGCTTATATCCCGCAAGTGCAAGGGCTTGTCGAAGTAATAATCCCGGGTGAGCGGGGTCGAATCCACAGGGAGTAGGGAGTGAAAATACTTAATTTGATTCTTAGCTATGTGGAATATCAATAGTGATAAGTGTGAAATTGATTCAATTCTCAACAATAAAAACAACAAGTGAAAGAGCAAAAGTAAGAAGAGGGTAAGGCAATCGATAAAGAATGGGGTACTCGGATAATACTTCACCTAGGATGATCGCTTCAAGTGGAAGAACTCTCTATTATGCTTCCTAATCAATGCAATGGTGAGTTGTGGAAATCCTTACATACATAGTCCCAAATCTAAGGTCAACTATGCCTAACTCTATACATGTCTCGGAGGAGAAATCGAACAATCTCAACACCTCGCACTCGCATAGAGTTGCAATGAGAACTAGGGATTCCAAGTGATAAATCTCTTCCTAAATATAGACCTACCCCTTTGGTCCAGGTGGAAGGTCCCTAGCCACAATTAAGCCCTAGATACTAAGATCCTCTCAACGCTTTACTCCATTGCACGCGCAACTAGGCCCCAGCGGAGATTCATCCCTTAGACCATTCACTCCATTATGGCCGCAAAGAACTCGAGGAACGGAGGTAGAATCTATCACGTCGGAGGGGAAAGGGGACGCTCCTGTACCTCTCGACTCATCCTCTCAACCCTCTCCAACCTAGCTTTGTTTAACGCTAGTGGTGTGTCACTCACTCACAAGGTTACCAACAAGAACTCTCAACCCTAGTGTCACTCTAGGGGAAATGTTCATACAATCAAGCATTCAAGGTTGGAACTCACAATAAACATCAATTTATTGAAAGCATAATAAAGAAGTTCAATGAAACGAATACATCCTAGGGTTCACAATCATCCAAGTACCCACTAGGGGTTTAGCTCTCCATGGAGCTTAGTACAATCAAAGAAATCGAATGTAAAAGTAATGAATCCATAAAGAAACCCCCTCGATGGTCGTGTCGATGGTCTTGTGGAAAGTCCTCTGCTCGTCGTCCAAGGATTCCTTCGTCCGATATAGGATACGCCTCGATGGAAGCTCCTCTACCAACTTTCTTCCTAATGGAATCACGATGTCGAAGCCGTAGAACCTCTCTAAAACCTTGGCTAATACCCCTCGAAACCCTAGCCAAAGCTCTCTCACAAGTTGGGGAAAAGATGGAGAAAAGAATAACAAAATCGGGGCTGAATCGGCTTTAAATAGGGCTGGAATCGGGCAACTCCACAGGCGTGGACGATACACGCGCCCGTGCGGAATTTCCACACGGGCGTGGATAATTTCCACACGCCCGTGTGGATTCTCTGTTTCTCTGATTTCTCGGCCGGCTGTGAACAGTGTTGCTGCAGTAATTTCTACAGTCTTCGACCTGATTAACTTCCCAATTCCATACTTTCATCAGGGTAACGCAAACGGGCACACGTTCACGTCGTGAATCACTTGCTTCTTCAATGATGTACATGTTGGTGGGGCTCTTGTTCTTATATGCATAAGTCGGAATGCTCGAGCGTGACTGCCTTTGTCCCCCTCCAAATAGATGTGCTCACTCGAATGCGAGGAGGTTGACACACACTCTAGCATCTCACACCTGACCTATGTCTTCACGTTTGAACCTTAACAAGATTTCCTCCAAAATAGGTGCATTATGATCCACATTGGCCCATTTTCTTCATACTCGGCCTCATAACCCTACCTGCGTAAATGTAACATAAAAACACACATATTAATGTAGAAAATTGAGGAAAGTAATGCTCAACATAAGGAATGAACGCTTCGCATTCATATCGCACAAGCACTTATCAATGCCGAATGACACTTCCCCCGCCAAAGGAATGCCGAATGACGCTTCCTCTAGCCGCGGGTTTCCTTCCTTCAAATCGTGGTAGATCTCCTCTTGAATGATGTTGCCTTCTTGCCTTGAGAGTCTTGGACCTTGGCCTGGAATGATCTCCTAGCTTCCTTTTGCCTTCTTCTCCTTCCCAAGTCCCCCAAAGCCTCTCAAGTGGTCTCCCAAAATAAGCCCAGCAAAAAGCCCTTTGTTCTGCCCTAAAAGTCAGTATTTATACCCTCCACGACATACAGGCCGTATAGGGGTCGTATGCGGGTCAGATAGCACTCAAAAACCATAGATTCACGTTTCATACGGGGGGGCATACAACCCTGTATACTGGGTTTTATGGAAATCTGGGCAGAAAACTCAAAATCATTCCGCTGCGACAATGCATATGGCCCCCATACTGGGTAGTATGGGGGGTGGTATGAAATTCTTGTTTTCTTGTCTTTTCACCCAAATGATATCTTCTTGTTCTCCATTGCTTCCTTATGCCCTACAAAGCAAATAGTAAATGATTAAGCGCAAAACAGGCATCAAACCTCACAAAATACATGCAAAGTGAATACGATATATATATATATATATATGAAAAACGCCTACATTAGACACTTATCAAATATCCCCACACTTAAGCGTTGCTTCTCCCCAAGCAATCAACTCATGAAAAACAAAGAGACTGAAAAATGTCTAAATGCATTAACTCTGGCTTCAAGCAAACATAAGACTCCAAAAGCAATGGACAATGATACATAGATGTTGAGTTATAGTTAATAAGCATAATAAAAATATCCTGTCTCACCCCTTATATGTCTGTGCCATGTAAGTGAATCCTATATCTCATTTGCCCTGATCTGGTCTAGCCTGAGGCCTTCAATCAGTACAGCTCTAGATGCTAATAACTCCACTTACAAAGAATACTAAGCCTTAAACTATTAAGTGCTACTTCAATGGCCAAGTAAGATCCTTCTAATTCTATAGCTTGAAACTAAATCTACTTTCATCTTAAAACCTTTGGTAGGTACTCAAAAAGATCACTAGGGTTTTAATTTTCATTTCATCATTCATTTCTCCTTTTTTTTCGAGTCTGACTAACGTAGACTGCACCAACATCATTTTGAAATCTTTTTCAGGAGAGTGCACATGCTGGTTAGGCACAAGAGCCTCCCAACTACTCGATTATAGTCTACATAGACGCATTCATGCTTCAGTAGCAGAGGAATACTGACATAGACTCATTTTGTTTTTCTTTTTCTCTTTTTCTTTTCTTTTTTTCATTCATTTCATTTTTTTTTCACATTCACCCTAGATCACATCTTTAAAGTACTCCACATGACACAAAACTAGGATTAGCTCAACAAGACTTAGAAGTTCTTAAGAGTCCATTGAAGGATAGAACTTAGTGTTCTAAGGCCAAGTACTCAAAGTAGTGTGTTATGCATACAAGAGACTTAAAGTAGTCACGTTGGCTATTCCCAGGGCATCGACAAAAAATTCAGTGCACATGACAATACTAGGGGTAAAACAAGATTTAATAAAGCATAAAACAAGTAACTCACATCAATCATTAATCCAAGCTAAAAGAATCTTGCAAGAATGAACAAAGCCATCATAGGTAACACTAGCATGTAACAAATGGTACTAATACTTGAAATACACCCATCCCCACACTTAGTGTTGTGCATTGCCCTCAATGTACACTAATCATGAAGAACATGTAAAAAGAAGCAATGCAAATAATAGAGGGTGAAAACGAAACTTCCCCGGTTCATCTTGTGTTTGTCGTGAGGTATGACTCGACAAAAGGTGTGGTACATAGTACGCTTTTTCCCAAATTCCCTCAATGCCCTAGCAAAGTCCATAGTACATGTCTCATCCAACCTCCATTAAAACTAGGAAAGCTCACCAAATTCCCTCAATGCCCTAGCAAAGTCCAAGTGGTGCATAGTACGCTTTTTCCCAAAAGCTTGAAAGCGAATGGTGATACACTTCCTATCCCACATGGAGTGTCCATCTTGTCGTGCCTCGAATGTACTCAAAACCTCCAAGGTTAATTGGTGAAAGGTTGGCTCATTTATGGCAAAAAGCTTGTCCTAACAATTATGTGATAACCATTCCTTTACTTGATTTACTATCCCGAGGTTCTCCACAATCACCCCAATCAAGGTAGCACAATGTCCCAAATGGTTTTGTCTTCAACTTATCATATCTTTCACGATGATGGGAAAACTTGAAGACGGGTTCACCGGGTGTAGACGAGGGTCCGGTGGTTCTTGGGCGTTTGGAGGCGAGCCTCTTAGTGTTAGGCATCCCTATAATGAAGACAAACCTTGTTCAATCTCATAGGGATACAAGATAAACCAAAATAAAATGCAAAAGATAGAGGAAACCAATGAAAAATTGAATTTTTGAGGTCATATGGCCGTATGGGGGTCTTATGGTCACTATTCAAACATCAAGAGTTTCCCATATATTCATAGAATTGTAATTTTCTTACATAAATTTGAATGAAAATTCATCCATGACATTCACAACATCCAAACCAAGCAAAATACTAAAGAAATCCCACCCAAAATCTCCAAGAATGCCCAAGAAATGAAAAAGATAAAACTAGGGCATTGAAAAAGTATACCGACGAAATCTTGAGAAAACAAGCTTTAAACTCGGAGAAAATCACTAGATCGATGTTTCCAATGGATTGAGAGGAGTTTTAGGAGAAAAATGAGAAGATTTGGCCAAGAAATGAGGGAGAAAGAAGAGAGAAATTTGGTGGAAAATGAGAGAGAAGAGAGAATGGAGGAGAGAGAAAAGAGAGAGATATAAGAGGGGGAGAGAGAGAGAGGCCGGCCCTAGACGGCCCCCACATGGCCCTATATGGGGGGCCCTATGGGCCATTTGGCTTCTCTCTGGGATGCCACAGAGGCTCTGTTTTACTCTGTGTTCATCTCAGATGACCCCCATACGTCCCAGTATGGCCGTAGGACCTTAAAACTCGCTTGAAACTTTGAAAACCTGCTTTAAATGATGTACAAATGGTATGGCAAGGTCAAGGACTTCTCCAAAAATGAATGAAATGAATAAAATGATGATCTAGCACATGAATTAACACGTTAACATGAGTTTTCTCAAGAAGTTGCTCAAATACACCACAATTAGAATGACAAGAGCAATGTGCCAAGTGTGAGAGCATGAACTTATTCAAAAGTAATGATGAAGCTTGATCTCTTTCTTTTGTCTCCCATGAATCTCCCTCCATACTTTCTTTATAAATGATTCTTTTTTCTCTTTTTCCTTAGCATTGGTACTGGTTACCTTCTCTTTTGGTTGCTTTAAGTTACGAATCTGAGGATGGTAGTGAGGTTCTTCCTGTTCTTCACTCTCCAACTCTCCCAAATACTCATCCAAAGGGTTTATCGAGAGTACCTCCTGCACACAATCAGAAATTAACCTATCAGTTTCATCAATGAAGTAAAGTGTGTCATCATGATCTAAGAAATGTTTCATAACAGCCGGCAAAGTGTACACCATTTCCTCTTCTCCGACTCTTAACGTTAATTTCCCTCCTTATAAATTAATTAGAGCACCTGAGGTGCTAAGGAATGGTCAGCCAAGAATCAGTGGTATCTCTACATCCTCATCGATGTCCATGATGACAAAATCCATAGGAAAAACAAATTTGTCCACTCGGACAATCACATCTTCAACAATCCCACGAGGTTTTCGTGTTGATCGATCCACCAGTTGTAAGGTCATCCTCATGGGCCTTAACTCATCCAAGCCAAGTTTCAAATACATGGTGTAGGGTATAACGTTTATGCTAGCCACCGAGTCCGCTAGAGCATTTTCTTGGACTCCACCTTCAAGCATACACGGGATAATGAAGCTTCCCGGATCTTTCAACTTTTATGGGAGTTTCTTTTCTAAAATAGCAAAACAATTCCCCATAAGTGCAACCGTGCCTTCTTCCTCCAACTTTCTCTTATTCATGAGGAGCTCTTTTTAAAACTTGGCATATTTCAGCATTTGAGTAAATGCTTGAACTATCGGCATGTTCAAGTGGAGTTGTTTGAAGATGTTGATGAATTTTCTAAAGTGAACATCCTTGTCATGCTTCAATCTGGTCGGATAAGGGATTGGAGACTTGTACTCAGATGATTTTGACGGTCCTTGTTGTTGCGGCTTGTCATTTCTTGTGGGAGTCTGACTTTTCTTTACTTTGCTTATGTTTTGCCTCTTGAGTTTAACTTGTTGTTTAAGTATTTTGAGTGTTCTTTTGTGTTAGGACCTTAGTTAAGGTTTTTGGGAGGTTAAGGTGGAGGAGAACACTTAAAAAGAGCTCACCTGAAAGCCTCACGGCCTCCATGCGGGCGCATGGAAGCCCGTGAGGATTTCAGGAAAAATACTCAATTTTTGGGCTGTTTTTGGGCTGGGCTGTGAGCCTCACGGCCTCCATGCGGGCGCATGGAGCCCGTGAGGGGTTTCGAGAAAAATGGTCTCACGGCCTCCCTTGCGCCCGCAAGGCAGCCCGTGAGCCATGGCATATATATATGGTTTCTTGGAGATTCTAGAGCCTTCTTGAGATCTTTTTCTCTTCTTCTTCATCCTCCTCCCATTTCCTTCATTCCTTATCTTCAAAACACTCATTTTGATCCCCAAAAACAAAGGAAGAAGTGGAGATTTCATCTCCTTCCATCAAGAAGAGTTCGATTAGGGTTTAGAGAGGAATCGGTGAGTTTGATTCTTTCTTTCTTCTTCATCTTTTCTCCTCTCTTTCCTTGTGAGTTTATTTTCATTATATGGTGTAAAATCTTGTATTTTCCATGGATTCAAAGTTTAGAATCATTTTAGAGTTGTAAAATCAAAGATTCAATGAGAATGAGAGAGATCTTTCAACTTCTAGGTTCGGGTTACTGTAGCACCGAACAAAGTTAAGTCCTTTTGTTCTTTTTGTTGATTTTGAGGATTTTAAAGGTTTCATTCTTGTTATATCTTCTTATTAGAGTGCTTAGAAAACTATAGAAGCAATTTACTCCTATTTTAAGCACATTTTCCTTCTTTTTAATTGGTTGTAGAATTGTTGTTGAATCTTGCTTTTGTTGGTTGTTTAACGGCTTCTAGGAGGAGAAGCTTCAAGCAAAGGAAAAGAGATTATAGACAAGTAACCTTGGAGGGTGTTAGCTCGCCAAGTTTGTGAGTGGGATTTACTAAATTATGGACTATAAATCATGCATGCTTATAATACTAAATTTGCTTATTTCGAAGGATAAACTCCTTGTTGCCAATAAAACTCTTGAAATATTTTTTCGAGTGTGATTTTTGGAAATTATGATGAACTATACTTTGGCTTTTTCCATGATTATTGGAAAGATTCAATATATTATTTGTGATCTAGAAAACCCTATATTTTATAATATATGATTTCAAGTTTTGTGTTTTCACGGGACTTGATGTTCTTGTTGGGATGTTCATAAAAGCTTATGCGAACCAAAATGATTTCATTGTGATGATGATACATTTGAACTATATTTTCAAAGAAGGTTTTGTATGATATTCTTGATGAAATTGGTTTTATTGGAATTATTTTTGAACAAGTCATTCACTCTTGGGATGAGACTATTATTTGTGAATATTTGTGATCTTATGGTTAGACTTTTTGCTTTCCTTTTGGTATGTATATTAAGCCTAAGGGCCGGAATGATATTTATCCGTATTGATGACTCTTGTTCATGAATTGTAAATATAGTCCCTGAATAAGGACACTTTTTTATGTTGCTATAAATCTTGGGATTTTTGCTATGCAAACACCCGTGGGGTCTTGAACATATCCATGGAAATGGTGGGCTACGGCCTTCATGTTCTTGACGGGGTGGTTTTGATGGTGACGATGACTTTGTCGCGATGAAGAGTGTGGATGGTTTCCATGGGCCGACCTGTATAGAGGTGGCATGGAATACTCGTCAAACCGGTTATGCCATTTCTGTGGGAGCGCTAGAGCCCTGACTTGGATATAGTTGGGTTGTTCGGAGTCACCACACGAACTTCCCGATGCCAACGCCAAGATATGTGCATCTTGGTGGTTCTCGACCCTAACCGCGCCACGGTTAGCGAGGGAGGGTTTTCGAGGCTATTTAAAAATATACTTGTTTATTTTCATCGATGATTTATACATTTTTGAATTATGAGTTACTAAGCCAAAGTATAAACTTGGATTTCTTACTCATATGGATTTTGTGATGATTTAAAATAGTTTTATCGAGCATTTCATTGTTGTAAATTTTATATCTTAATTTATACTTGACAGTCAAAGTATATTGAAATATTTTTTTTTACCTTTTACTTTAATATATTATGTATGGGATATAGCTCCATGTTTAGCCACTCACTGAGTAACCTAGTTACTCATCCCCTCTTCATTTTCCCTCCCCCAGGTGACAGCACAGCAGCGGGATAGAAGCGTGAAGTGCTTGGCAGAGTAGTTGTATTTTCTTAAGCTGTGTATGAAGCTTATATATTTTGGCATGTAGTTGATGGATCCACTAGGATATTACCAACCCTAATATTAATATGTATCTTTCTTCTTTGATACTTTTATATAGGTTGGTTAGCTTTATGTTGTGTATGAGATGTATACTCTCTAAGTGAATGGTTGTTGTCATGATTTAAATTAAAGTGATGGGTTGTGTAGGAGCATTTGGGTATATTGGATTGCTAGAATGTTTATAATTGTTATAGTGGTTTTGTACAGGAAACAGGTTAGCCTTACGGTGATCTAGGGGTGAGTTAGTGTTGGACCTCCCTTGGGTTATCGTGGCGGTATGTCATGAGTGGGACCCACAAGACGGGGCGTGACATTTCTTCCCTGATTTTTGCCTTCACTACTTTCTTCAACTAGCTTGGGGTCTTCCCTGAAGGCTACCACACTTTTCTTGACACTTGGGTCAACTTCGACACTTGTCTCCACCTACCTCCCGCTTCTAAGAGCAATGGCCTTCAAGTGCTCCCTGGATTGTCTTCCGTGTTACTTGGAAGACACCCTAGAGGACGTTCAGAATTTACCTTCATGAGTTTCCCTACTCGATGCTCAAGTGACTTTACCGAAGCTTGGAGGTTTCTCAAGACTGAACCTATCTCACTGAACTGTTCGGCGTGCTAAGTGAGCTGAGCATTCACCTTGCAAATTGTGCGTCCATGATACTAGTTAGGCTATTGAACCTGTCATTAGTACTGAGCAAGAACTTGGCAAGGACATCTTCAGTAGTAAATTTCTTCTCAGAGGCCGGTTGTTGAAATTGAGATCCTTGAGGTGGTGCACCTCTTTGATGTTGGCCTTGGTTCCATGAAAATTTGGGTGGTTCTTCCACCCTGGATTGTAAGTTGAGCTATACGGGTTTCCTTGTTTTCGTTGCCCCCAATATAGTCGACATTCTTAATGGAAGCAACAGAGGAGCTAGTAATAGGACATTGTGTTGCACCATGCTCACCACCGCAAGTACTACAACTCAACACTGATTCTGGCCTCGAACTACTGGCCATAAGAAGATCAAGCTTTCGAGGTAACCTTTGCGGCCAAGGCATCATTGCTACTCACTTCTTAAAGCCCAGTAGTCTTTTGTGAATATCCTCTTGAGGCCCAATGTGATTCATTGCTCACCATAGACTCATGTAATTGCTCGGCCTCATCGGGATACTTGTTGCTATGGGAACCACCAGCTGCGGCATCAATAAGTTGGCGAGTAGCATAATTCAACCGATTGTAAATGATTTGTATTCGCATCCATGAGGCAAAACCATGATGGGGGCACCTTCTAAGGAGGTCCTTGAATCTCTCATAGGCTTCAAACAATGTTTCGGACTCCCCTTGTTTAAAGGCTAAAATTTCTTGCCTCAACTTCGCTGCTTTGCTTGGCGGAAAGTATCTCCCAAGGAACTTCTCAACCATATCCTTCTATTTTTTAATAGACCCCGGAGACAATGATGTAAGCCAATGATAAGCTCCTTCTCTCAAACTGAATGGAAATAGTCTCAAATGGATAGCATCGTCCGACACCCCATTAATCTTGAATGTAGAGCAAATTTGGAGGAACCAGGAAAGGTGGTCATGTGCATCTTCAATTGCATGACCATTGAATTGAACCGAGCTCTGGACCATGCTGATTATACTTGCTTTAATTTCAAAGTTGTTGCATGCCATGGATGGTGCTTGAACACTAAACTCATCATCTGTGAATTGGAGTCTTTCATACTCAGATAGAGTGCGTCACTCTTCGGCCATGATTAAAGACTCTTTATCCTCAATTTCAATGTTCTGTGTACCCGACCCTTCACCAACTTCTCTCAATCTCTGATGTAAAGTTCTTTCAATCTCACTATCCAGCGTAATCAAGGTCGATGGATTTGAATATGTCATGCATAGTACCTTGCAAAACCAAGAAAGATGATAGAAGGTTAAGATCAAAGTAAAAGAAAAATAACAATAACAAATGAGTGAAGAATTGAATGGCTAGGGTAATAATGTAATAGTTTCCTAAAATTCCTTAAACGTTCCTGGGCAACGGCACCAAAAACTTGATTGCTTCCCCGTAAGTGTACGGGATCGCCAAGTAATACCTCATGTGAAGACACGAGGAACGTATTCCACGGGGTTAAGGATTTCCTATTACTCCTTCTCGAGCTATTATGTAGCCTAAGATCTCAAGTGAGGGAATTTACTCTAATAGGTGCAATTATAACTAAAACAAGATTATCAACAAATTAGAGAGAACAAGAAATAAGCAAGCAAGAAACTCAATGCAATGCAAAGGCCTATGGATGCGGATCTTCTTGAGGGGTTATCATGAAACATGGATAATGAATAAAATATGCAAGGGTAAGATGGAACATGAGATTCCAAGATTAGAACAACCCCAATTTCTCGGCGATTGAACCCTAATCCCATATGAACATAGATAGGAATTTCTTCCAAATCCACATTCCTACGATTGCATTAAGTACGAGGAAATCTCACTTAGGAGTAAGCCTACTCTTCTTTGGCTTAAACCTACATGGATGATAAAAGTATCCCTTTCTAATCCATTCATGATCTAATACATGCGAGCAAGTCACATCTATATGCATCACTTTTAAAAGAGCTACGGATTTCTCCTTAGTATAGCACTTAGCATGAAAATAATGGATTAAATCTCAAAATTACCCAAGCATGGAATTAACAAGTAATCATCCAAAATACATAATAAAACCCCCCAAGGTTCATCAACACCCGGTGGCCTTGAGGGTCTAGTGTGTCATCATCCCACAACAAGCAATACAATCAAGTGAAACACAAAAGAAAAGCATAAGTGACACTCCCCAGATGAAATGGTGGAGGAGGAGGTAGAATATATGTTGAATGACACTTCCCCCACCAAAGGAATGCCGAATGATGCTTCCTCTAGCCACGGGTCTCCTTCCTTCAAATCGTGGTAGATCTCTCTTTGAATGATGTTGCCTTCTTGCCTTGAGAGTCTTGGACCTTGGCCTTGAATGATCTCCTAGCTTCCTTGTCCTTCTTTTCCTTCCCAAGGTCCCCCAAAGCCTCTCAAATGGTCTCCCAAAATAAGCCCAGCAAAAAGCCCTTTGTTCTGCCCTAAAAGTCAGTATTTATACCCCCCACGACTTACGGGCCATATAGGGGTCATATGGGGGTCTGATAGCACTCAAAAACCTAGATTCGTGTTTCATACGGGATGCATACGGCCCCATATACTGGGTAGTATGGAAATCTGGCCAGACAATTCCAAATCATTCTGTTGCTATAGTGTATACGGCCCCCATACTAGGTAGTATGGGGGGTGGTATGAAATTCCTGTTTTCTTGCCTTTTCGCCTAAATGATATATTCTTGTTCTCAATGGCTTCCTTATGCCCTACAAAGCAAATAGTAAATGATTAAGCGCAAAACGGACATCAAACCTCATAAAATACATGCAAAGTGAATACGATATATATATGAAAATGCCTACATTTAGATACTTATTGATTGAAGTCCGCAAGTGCACGGGTCGTCAAGTAATACACTGTGCGTGACACAGGGGTCGTATTCCCTAGGTTCCAAGAGCTGCTATTACTCCCTCCTAGATGACACTGTCTAGTCTACCAAATATAGGACTAAAACAAGATAAGGAAAATAACAAAGAGAAAACTATAAACACAAGGACTAAGGCTCACCACATAAACATACTAAGGAAGCAAGTAACAATGGAAGTGCGAGGTCCCCGGGCGAGGATCCCCTCGGGACTACTAAAGCTAGATGGATGCTAGAATTACAAAGGCAACGGTGGTTGGACCAAGAGACATCCAAAAATAGATCACCCCGATGGTCACGGCGGTAATCCCTAATCCAATAAGAGTATTGGCTCGGAATCTCTTCTGACCAAATCCTCCTACGATCGCATTACAATTAGTGGAATCTCAAATTAGGGCCGAAACTCAACCTAGGTACAGCCCTAATGGTTGGAGGGGTATGAAATACCCAATGGTCATGGTGTATTCATACATGTATCCCTTCCAAGCAAGGTGTGTCTAGTATAAGGGCGATGGTCACGAACCAAATACAACCTAGAAGTTGAATCACAAAGTTCTCATGCAAAACAACACATCAAAGAGCACCAAGCAAGGATCACAAACCACACAAATGCCATAAATGTAAATCAAAGCATCTATACAAGCAAGTTCATCCCAAGGTTTACCGGATGCCCGGTGACCTTGGGAGTCTAGTTCGTCATCAACAAAGGAGCAAGTGTAGAAGATAAGAGATACAAAGAAAAGCTCATAACAAACTCCCCTAAGATGAAGACTAGAAGGTGGTGATGAGAACTCGTCGGATCCGCGCCGGCGAGCTCCTAGATCATTTTCCTTGAGTGTAACCTTCTTCTCCCTTCGATTTGCCCCTCAGATCTACCTTCTCCCGCAGCCTTGAAGCTCTAGAGGATGATGGTGGAGAGTGGTGGCCAAAAGTCCCTTAATTGATGCCCTAACAAGCCTTATATATGCCCAGATCCTGATCGGTAAACGGGTCAATATACCGGCCGTATGCCGACCCCTCGGGAATTTCAGTTTTCTGCTGAGAAGCCCGCGATGTGCTACAATGATCCCGGACCGGAAACGCCGCTTTGTTGCTGAATTCATCCCCAATCGCGTCGCCGAGGCCCCAAGGCTTCAAATGGGCCTGAAATGTAAAAATAACACAATTTAAACCAAAAGGGAATCGATTCAACAAATAAATATAAAGAATCATACAAAACAAATACATGCAGAATACGTACTTTTAGACGTTTATCATACATCCCTACACCTAAGCGTTTGCTTGTCCCCAAGCAAACAAACATGAAGAACAAAGGGAAAGAAGATAAACGGCTAAAAGTGTGACCTCAAGCTCAAAGTAAAGGACTCCACAAGCACGACTGGACAGAAATCAAGGAGTGAGCTGTTCAATGAATAGTGAAGTATTAATAGTTCTACCTTATCTAAAGTGCCCCTATGAGTGTGTGATAACCCCCACCTTGTCCTCAACACCCTGGATTGCCCCAAGATGCCTATTCGCCCCACACATAATGATAATGGCATTAAGATGCTAAAGGCACCCTCAATACTCAATTAAGAGTCCTCTGATTCCTAGATAAAACTCTAACTTTCAAATGACTATGCAGCAAGCTTCAAGGGAACAAAAGAGATACTTTATTTCTTTCACACATATATACAAGCATACACACTTTTTTCTCGAGTCCGACTAACGTAGTCGCACAAATTTTTACAATCTTTCTGAAGGATGCACATGCTGATTAGGCACAAGAGCCAACCAACATACTCGAAAATAGTCTACATAGACGCATTCATGCTATACTAGCAGAGGAATACTGCCATAGACTCAATCACATGTACAAACTGTATCTCATGTCCCTTGTAAAGACTTGCTACAATAGTACACTTTTAAGGTAGAGAAACAATAAAGGAACACAAAAGCTCTTAAAAGTGCATTGAAGATAGAATTTAATAAATTAATGCCCAAGTCAAAATGATGGGTAGGTTGGAGTGTACAATGTAGAAGTGCTCATGAACATGTATATAGGTGCACTAGAGATGATACGGAACTACATTCAAGCACAAATAAAGTACAACTCACAACTATCATTCTACCAAGCTAGGAAGTCCTTAACAATAAAATCATAGCTATCATAGGTAATCAAGCATGTAATTGCAAATATTTTCAAAGTTCACAGAACTCCACCCCCCACTTAAAGATGCACATTGCCCTCAATGTGCCTAATCAGTAGAATGCAACAAGATAGACAATAAAAACATAGTAAGAGGGTTTCGTGAACTTCCCCGAGTCTCAAAGCATGAGTCTTGAAGTCCATGAGATCAAGGTGACCACCAAAGATCATGGTAGATGATGGAGCAAGAAAGTGTGCTTGATGTCCTAATTCCACCCTGCAAGGTAGAAAAGAACATCACCTCAAGGCATCTATTCACACACCCAACAACACAAACATGACAAACAACTAACAGCACAAAAAGCAATCAAAACATAGAAATAAAAAAAATAGAAATAGAGAAATGTCCATGTGATGTGAGCCAAATGTCTTTGTCCTTGAGTCGGTAGCAATGGAGGCCCAATACTAGTCATTTATCACCGGGTAAGGAAGGGAGGAAGAGAACCATCCCCCCCAGCTCTCTTGGAAGCTAATCTCATGATAGCCATCATGTAAAAACAAAGTGGAGATCAACCAAACAAGTTACAAGCAAAGTGGGCATCAAAAGAATGAAGAAAATCAAGAAAATGCCAGTGCTACAGTGATTTCGGAAATATTTTGCAAGAACTTTGCTTGTAAAAGTAGCCAAAAATTTTAAAAATCAAGAAAAACACTTTTATAATCATTAAACATTCACAAACCAACAAAAATCCAAGAGATTTCACCCACAAGAACAAGAAGAACTCAAGGGTTGAGTGAGAGGTCAAACCCTTGCCCTAGAGTAAGATGGGTGGATTAAATGGTTGGATCCGTACAAAAAACTTGCTCAAACTCTAAATTTTTGTTACTAAAATGGAAAAGAGGATGAGAAGAGCAAACTAGAGCAAAAAAAATGAAGGAAAACGGTGGAGAAATGAGGGAGAAACGGTTAGAAGAATGGGGAATAAGAATGAATAGTAGCAGTCTCAAAACCCCACATATAATGCCCTCACTCGGGTAGTCTTGAGGGGCATCCTTGCGGCGGCAAGGATGGTCCTCAAGACTCTCTGGATGAGTCCCGAGGGGCATCCTTGAGGCCGCAAGGATGGTCCTCGGGATTTTCCTGACACACAATAACTTTTCTCCACACTTTGCACATTTCGCACACTTGGCTTATGGATCAAACCTTGAAAATCAAAGCCGGAAACATCGAATAAACACTTAAAACATCAACAAGAATGCATCAAGAACAAGAATTAATCAAAGATCACATGGCAAACAAAATAATACAAAGGCTAATGAACTAAGAAAAATGATGAAAACACAACTAAAGCCAAACCACACTAAAAACACAAGTTAAGCAAAACAACACAAATGAGAAAAAGACTACAAGAAATGTAAGGAACTTGGGTTGCCTCCCAAGAAGCGCTTGTTTAACGTCATTAGCTCGACGTACCTCTTTCTTACCTAGGGAGGCTTGAAAATAGTGTGTTCATCCCGGCTTGAGGTTGCATAAGAACTACCAAGAAATATGAAACTTACCCTCCGGGATGATGCAAATTTGGAGGTCAAGCATGAGTCACCTTTTGGCCTCCAAGGAAAAAGCTTGGGCCGGGAGTTGTTTAAGCTCGGCATTGGCGGGTCCTTGGAAGGTGTCAATCTCCTACCCGCATTTGCTTCCTCAACCCATTTTAAAATACCTTGAACTACCCATAAATGTTGTTTGGGTCTCCAAGGGAACAAGTTTGGTTGAGAACTTGTCAATCTTTGCATAGGTGGATCAATTGTTGGCTTTATCATCCTATCCACAATATTTTTCTCAACCATAGTGTGATGAACATCAAGTGCCCATAACATTTGCTTGGGCCGCCAAGGAAAAATCTTTGGTTGGGAATTGTCCAAGCCCGGCATTGGTGGGTTCAATGATGATCTTAGCTTCCTTTCCACATCTTCAAATACAATTCCCGAAATTTTGTTTTTGCACTTGACCAAAATGGGTAAATTGATGGAAAGGTCAATATTGAGGAAAGTGGTTTCTTCAATTGTAGTCGATTGAGCTTCTTCCACTTTCTCACATGTTTCCATGTCCATGAAACTATCCACACAGTCTTGCTTTACCCCAACTTCCATGACACTTAGGCTTTCTTTAGCCACCAACACTACTTGTTTCTCACCACTAAAATTAACAACCTTCAAGGTTTCACTTGGGCTATTTTCGATGTTGCTCAATGGGCTACTTGAAGAAGGCTACGAATTTGCCTTAACAAGTTGCCTGACTTGGTTCTCAAGTGCATGGATCGACGTTTGAACACTCTTTAGTACTGTAACAAGCTCATCAAGTTTCTTTTCATTATCCGTAAAACGTAGCTCTGTGCCGATCATAAACCTTGCTAGAATATCATCAGTGGTAAAATTTCTTTTTGGTTGTTGTTGTGGCTGAAATTGACAAACTTGGGGTTGATATGGACCCAATTGTTGTGGGTAGGTTGGGGTTGCTCTCATGGCCAAAAATTTTTTCAACCATTCTTCAAGTGCATAGGAATTCGCGGTGCTCATGCGTATTTGTTGCTCAAGTGCATAGATTTTCGAGGCCAAGAGCTTTTCTTGAAAATCCAGGGCCGTATCATTTTGGCATGCTCTCTTGGCATCTAATTCTTCCATTTCTCTCTCAAGTGCATACATTTTAGCACCCAATAATTTTCCTTGAAAATCCAGGGCTGGATCACTTTGGCGTGCTCTCTTGGAATCTAATTCTTCCATTTCTCTCTCAAGTGCATACATTTTAGTGCCAAGCAGTTTTCTTTCAAAGTCCATGGCCCTGTGTAAATAGATAAAACTAACAAAAATAAGCTATCACAGAAAACACGAAAGAAACAAAATAAGTAAATATGCACAAAATGGTAAATGACACATATAAAGACAAATATTCACAACGACAAAGATAAATAACTAGAGCAGTGCGCTAAAGGATTTCCTAGCATTCTTGGATTCCTCGGCAACAGCGCCAAAAACTTGATTGAAGTCCGCAAGTGCACGGGTCATCAAGTAATACCCTGTGCGTGACACAGGGGTCGTATTCCCTAGGTCCCAAGAGCTGCTATTACTCCCCCCTAGATGACACTATCTAGTCTACCAAATATAGGACTAAAACAAGATAAGGAAAATAACAAAGAGAAAACTATAAACAAAAGGACTAAGGCTCACCATATAAACATACTAAGGAAGCAAGTAACAATGGAAGTGCGAGGTCCCCGGGCGAGGATCCCCTCGGGACTACTAAAGCTAGATGGATGCTAGAATTACAAAGGCAACGGTGGTTGGACCAAGAGACATCCAAAAATAGATCACCCCGATGGTCACGGCAGTAATCCCTAATCCAATAAGAGTATTGGCTCGGAATCTCTTCCGACCAAATCCTCCTACGACCGCATTACAATTAGGGGAATCTCAAATTAGTGCCGAAACTCAACCTAGGTACAGCCCTAATGGTTGGAGGGGTATGAAATACCCAATGGTCATGGTGTATTCATACATGTATCCCTTCCAAGCAAGGTGTGTCTAGTATAAGGGTGATGGTCACACACCAAATACAATCTAGAAGTTGAATCACAAAGTTCTCATGCAAAACAACACATCAAAGAGCACCAAGCAAGGATCAGAAACCACACAAATGCCATAAATGTAAATCAAAGCATCTATACAAGCAAGTTCATCCCAAGGTTCACCGAATGCAAGGTGACCTTGGGAGTCTAGTTCGTCATCAACAAAGGAGCAAGTGTAGAAGATAAGAGATACAAAGAAAAGCTCATAACAAACTCCCCTAAGATGAAGACTAGAAGGTGGTGATGAGAACTCATCGGATCTGCGCCGGCGAGCTCCTAGATCATTTTCCTTGAGTGTAACCTTCTTCTCTCTTCGATTTGCCCCTCAGATCTGCCTTCTCCCGCAGCCTTGAAGCTCTAGAGGATGATGGTGGAGAGTGGTGGCCAAAAGTCCCTTAATTGATGCCCTAACAAGCCTTATATATGCCCATATCCCGATTGGTAAATGGGTCTGTATACCGGCCGTATGCCGACCCCTCGGGAATTTCAGTATTCTGCTGAGAAGCCTGCGATGAGCTACAGTGACTGCTACAGTGACTGCTACAGTGATGCCACTTTGTTGCTGAATTCATCCCCAATCGCGTCGCCGAGGCCCCAAGGCTTCAAATGGGCCTGAAATGTAAAAATAACACAATTTAAACCAAAAGGGCATCGATTCAACAAATAAATATAAAGAATCATACAAAACAAATACATGCAGAATACGTACTTTTAGACGTTTATCACTTATAAGGAGTCCTCGGCCTCAAGACAAATGACGAGGTGACGTCTCGCTCTGAAATCTGCTGTAACGTGTCAAAACGTACCATGAACTCTGTATACTTTGCGGCTTGCGCAGCCCAGACTACAGCAATCTCTGCTCAGACCTCAATGACCTCTATCCGTATCACCCCCACAACATTCTCGAGCCACTCAAAGTGATCATTCGTACTGTGAGTGGGTCCTCTGCCACTAGAGGTGCATCGGTCTTCATCTATGTCAGCAGAGGCTCAGGAACAGGCTGCGAAGCCTTGCCATCATCACCCTCCTCCTCAGCTATCTCTAGAGCTGGTAGAACCGAGCCATAACCTCACGTCTGAACCCTTGGACCATATCCATCAATCTCATTATCTCCAGGCTTAGGGGAGTAGGTATACTCGTCTTCTCAACCCTGCGAATCTCGTCCAAGAGACCCATGCCCAAAACTAGTCTTGTAATGTAGGGGCCCGAGAAGATCCCTCCCAATCTAGAATACTGCACCTGATGTCCGATTTACTCTATGATGATGTGCCCTAGATGAATTGGTATGTGCTGAACCATCGAATACAGGTACAAAAGCTCCTGCTGGCTCAGGACACAAGTGCTATCACCACGGCCATTCACAGACCTACTTAGAATGGCATGTAAATATCAGTATATAGGTCAGGAAAGGCACGTGGCCTTGGTCACCCCCGGCTCATACTAACCTTGACCACACAATGCTCTGTAAGCTCTCTACGGGGTCAGAGATCCAGGGTAATCTGTCTGTAACTGGGAATACTCCTCAGTGTCTGTAAATGCCTACTCGTATAAGCCAAGCCGAACTGAAAACTGAGTAATGCTCATGCTATGGTGATGTCCAAATGCTCTGAACTGAATAGCGTCAAGACTGTCGAATCATGCAAAAGATCTATCGATCTTGAATGACGATAAGTCCTCAAGTGTAAGCTCACGAATGGCTGGCTCCCTAGTCGACAATAACTGCCTCCAACCTCCCACTAATACGAGATCATCGACCTCATCTATGGACTCATCGCCCTGCTGTAGATCTCTCAATATGCTCATGCCCAGGAATCGAGTCTATCCGAACCGAAGTCTCAACAAATGCTCAAAATGCACCTAGTGCATGGGGATAGCAAATCTCATGCCCTCGGACTTAGGCGGCCATATCGCATCTTGCTTCTTAGACCAAGGTGCATAATCTACAAAACTTCAAAGAAAATTGATCAAACTAGTTAATTAAGTAATGTTGCAGAAATACACACGGTCGTGTGGAATTTCCGTACGCCTGTGTGGATCCACGGGGCGTGAAAAATGCATGGCCGAGCCTAAAAAATCCAAAAATGACGACTCAGGCGGCCATATCGCATCTTGCTTCTTAGACCAAGGTGCATAATCTACAAAACTTCAAAGAAAATTGATCAAACTAGTTAATTAAGTAATGTTGCAGAAATACACACGGTCGTGTGGAATTTCCGTACGCCTGTGTGGATCCACGGGGCGTGAAAAATGCATGGCCGAGCCTAAAAAATCCAAAAAAATACACCGTTAAATTGCTTCTAACTTCGTTCTAAACATGCATAATCATTCTAATTGCAGAAACGAAGCATTATTCACTAGTTTCATCGATTAAAATCAAGAATTGACGAAGAAAACAAAAAATTGGGCTTACCAATGATGTGAAATGGGAAAAACATGAATCGGCCAGAAAACTAAACAAAAACCGCTCCAAATCAGCACTACAAGGTTTGTAAAAGTTGTGAGAGTACTCTCAGACGACTAGAGAATGTGAGGAAATTACCCACGGTGGTGCGCCTCCACAGGAGAGCTTCACTGGGACAGGTGCACACCCTTGTGCGCTATCAAGAAAACCCTCACTGTCTCTGAATGCTCTCGCACGGGTGTGTGGAAAATATACACACCCGTACACCCGACCCATATGGGTAGCTGCATGCCTTGTGGCTTCTTTGTCCATGCGAGAAAAAATCGCTAAGTATTTCACACGCCCGTGCGGAAATTCCGCACGGGCGTCGACATCCACAGGCCCAACTCACAGGGGCACGCGCATGCCCCTGTGTCTTCTCCGGATGGAGAGAGCTCTTCTGCAGTGACCCGCATGGGCGTGTGGAAAATACCCACGCCCATGCGTTTGTTACAGGTTCGCCCACATGGGCGAGTCCACGCCCCTTTGTGCTCTCAGGATAATTTGCTAAGTCTCTGCAGGAAAACACATGCTCGTGCGTAAATTACCCATGGCCGTGGACCATAACAAGGTCGCTCACAGGGGCGAGTCCACGCCCCTATGCCATCTCTGGATGAGCTATGAACAAAAATGCACGCCAGTGTGGAAATTCCACACGGGCGTGTGTTTTCTCTGGACACTTAGAAAAACTTTACCAGCACTGCAGAAAATTTCTAAACATAATTATACACCCAGAGCCTACTTTATAAGGCAACTTTAACCAGACAAAACATGAAAAATAAGCTCAAACGACCTAAACTTCACCAAATCCACATGAAAACACACGATGACATTAAAAAAACCCACAATAAAACACAGAAAAATCATCTAAAAATCAAGACACCAACACTCAACACTTTATTCGTGCAAACACTAAACTACTAGCTAAGAAAATAATAAAAACTTAGGGTTGCCTCCCAAGAAGCGCTTGTTTTACATTACTAAGCTTGACATACCTCGTCTTACCTCAAGGGTGTTCATGAATGAAGATCGCCCTCTTACCCATAGCATGAAAGCATGAAGAGCAAAGCCTCTTGAAGGTAGAGGGGGAGTTATCGGGCTTGGGACCACCTATCAATGGTGCATGCAATTTGTTCAGTTCACGCGCGTCTCCAATAGCCTTGGAGCATTTCCGGTAGAATCTCTTCACCCTCTTTATCTTCTGGAGCATTTTCTTTAGGATCCCTAGAGTAGATGGTACTTCTTCAGTCGAACCAAGCATCATAGCTTCCTCATTTTTTACCTCTTGGTCGAACAAACCCTAATACGGATCCGGATTAAACATTTCCTGCATGTATTCATCAATAATCTCATCAGTAGTGTCCAGAAAATACAAAGCATCATCAAAATCAAGAGAATGCCACATAGCTTCAGCAAGGCGGTATGTGAGCTTGTCATCTCCAACTCTCAATGTTAGCTCCCCGCAGTCCATGTCAATCAATGCCTTGGAAGTCCGCAAGAACGGTCTCCAAAGTATTAAAGGTGCATCCCCATCCTCACCGATGTCTAGCACGTCTTTAATGATATCCCTCGAATGTCTCACCGTTCGATCCGCCAATTGCAAAGTAATCCGAGTGGGTCTAGGCTCGCCCAAGCCTAGCTTCTCAAAGAAGGTGTATGGCATGACGTTGATACTAGCCCCTGAGTCTGCCGATGTCATTTCTTCACTCTAATTGCTAATATTACATAGAATGATAAAGCTTCCCCGGTCTTTCTTCTTGTTCGCCATGTTCTTTTGTAACACAGCCGAGTAAGAAGCATCTAGGATCACTGAAGCACTCTCCTCCAACTTCCTCTTGTTAGTCAACAAGTCCTTCAAGAATTTTGCATACTTAGGCATTTTAGCCAATACCTCAACAAAAGGAATATTGACTTGGAGTTGTTTGAACAAACTTAGGAACTTCTTGTACAGTGCATGCCTTTGGCCATTCTTTAACCTAGAGGGATAAGGGATTCTTTGCTTGAATGATGAGGGTGCCACCTCCTTCTCTTCAACCGAAAAATTGAATGCCGGCATTAATTTGAAGTTCTGAGTTGTAATCGGGGGACGCACAATACTCGATTGTGTCCCCAATACTGAAGATCTGACATAGTCAGGTAATGTCCGCTGTTACTCATTCTGTTCTATCATGTTTTCAGATTCTTCTACTTCCAAATCACCTAGATTAGATGGTTCTTGCACAGGTTCTTTCCCTTTTCTTCTTAGTGTACATTCAAGCTTGGGATATCCTTTAATCAATATTGAGGGGTTCCCTCGGGTTATAACCTGGAGCTGCACCAAAATAAAAGAAAAAGAAAATCAGAATGATGATATAAAAGAATATGTAAAATAGAATGAATGAATGGATAGCTAAGAAAACAAAATGCAAAGTATCTCTAAATGCATACTCCGTGGCAACGGTGCCAAAAACTTGATAACGCCCCTTGCATATATCCCACAAGTGCATGGGTTTGTCGAAGTAATAAAATCCCAGATGAGTGTGGTATGGTATCCACAGGAGTAGGAAATAAAAACACTTACATTGTTTCTTAACTAAGTGAAAGATGAACAGTGATATGTGTGACAAGATGTGAAATAACCAAAAAAAAGAACAAGAAGGAGAGCACAAGTAAAGTAGAAGGTAAGACAATCGATATAAATGGGGTACCCGGATACTGCTCCGGCACGAATAATCGTTTCAAGTGCAATTACCCTCTATTATACTTCCTAACTGATGCAATAATGAGTCATAGAGATCCTTAAATACATGGTCCCAAACCTAAGGTCAACCATACCTAACTCTATGCATGTCCTGGAGGAGAAATTAAATAACCTCTCAACCTCACACTCGTATAGAATTGCAATGATTTCTAGGGATTCCAAGTGATAAACCCTCTTCCTAGATGTAGACCTAACCCTTTTGTTCAGGTGGAAGGTCCCTAGCCACACTTAAGCCCTAGGTGCTAAAATCATTTCAACGCTTCACTCCATTGCACCCGCAACTAAGGCCCAACAGAAGGTCATCCTTTAGCCTATTCACTCTACTATGACTGCAAAGAACATGAGGAAATGGAGGTAGAATAAATCACTCCGGAGGGGAAAGTGGACGCTCCACTATCTCTCGACTCACCATCTCAACCCTCTCTAATCTAGCTTTGTCTAACTCTCGTGGTGTGTCACTCACTCACAAGGGTTACCAATAAGAACTCTCAACCCTAGTGTCACTCTAAGGGAGTATTCATACAGTCAAGCATTCAAGATTGAAACTCAAATAAAGCATCAATTAATTGAAAGTATAATAAAAAATTTCAATGAAACAAATACATGCTAGGGTTCACAAATATCCCAAGTACCCACTATGGGCTTTAGCTCTCAATGGAGCTAATTACAATCAATGAAATCAAATGTAAAAGCAAAGAATCCATAGAAAACCCCCTCGATAGTTGTCGTGATGGTCTTGTGGAGAGTCCTCTCCTCATCCAAGGGTCCCTTTGTCCGGCCTAGGATATACCTCACCGGATCGGTGCCGATGAAAACTCTCCCACTAATCTTCTTCCAAACGGAGTGCAATGTTGGAGCCATAGAACTTCTCCAAATCTTTTACCAATACCTCTCCAAACCCTAGCTGTAGCCCTCTCTTAAGTTAGAGAAATGATGGAGAAAAGAATTCTGAAATCGGAGCAGAAATCGGCCTTAAATAGGGCTAGAATCGGGAATCCACAAGCCCATGTGAGCGCCCTTGTGGATTTTTCACACGGGCCTGTGGAATTTCCACACGCCCATGTGGATTCTTTGTTTTGCTCAGTTTCGGCCGGCTGTGAAGAGTAGCTGCTATTGTGAAATATTATAGTATTTTGTTACAGTATACTGCTACAGTACTTGCCAGAAACTCTCTCGAATCCATGCTTTCATCGAGGTAACACAAACGGGCACACGTTTACGTCATGAATCATTTTGCTTCTTCAATATCAGACATGTTGCTGGAGATCTTGCTATACATGCACAAGCAAGAATGCTTGAATGTGACTGCTCTTGTGTCCCTCCCAGTCATTGTGCTATCTTGAATACGAGGAGGTTGGCACACATTCCCGCATTTCGAACCCGACTTATGTCTTCGCGTTTGAATCTTCTCAAGATTTCATCCAAATGATGTATTTACATTCCACATTGGCTTCTTTCTCAAATATTCGGCCTCACAACCCTATCTGCATGAAAGCAATATAAATACACACATATTAGCGTTAAAACTCCTGAAAAGTAATGCTCATCAAAAGGAAACAACACTTCGTATTCTTATCACACAAGCACTTATCAGTATTGTATCCACAGGGAGTAGGGAATAAAAATACTAAAATTGCTACTTAACCAAGTGAAGATGAATAACGATTATGTTGATAATATGTGATATAAAGAGAAATAAAAAAACAAGAATGAGAGGCACAAGTAAGTGAGAGGAAAGGTAATCGATAGAAGTGGGGTACTCGGACAATGCTCCCCCTAGGACTAATGTTTCAAGTGCAAGACATACTATTATACTTCCTAACTAATGTTTAATGAATCGTGAAAATCCTAAAGCACACAGTCCTAAACCTAAGGTCAACCGTGACTAACTCTACACTTTGTCTCGGGGGAGAAATTGGTTAGTCTCAACACCTCACACTGTGTAAAGTTACAAGGAGTTCTAGGGATTCTGAGTGATAAACCCTAGTCCTATGTGTAGATCAAACCCTTTGGTCCAGGAGAAAGACCCCTAGTCACAATTAAGCCCCTGAAACTTAAGTCACTTCAGCGCTTCACTCTGTTGCTCGCGCAACTAAGCCCCAGCGGAGTTCATCCTTTAGTTCTTCACTCTATTGTAACCATGATAAGTACTTGTGCGATATGAATGCGAAGTGTTCATTCCTTATGTTGAGCATTACTTTTCTCAAGTTTTTACACTAATATGTATGTTTTTTTATGTTACTTTTTATGTAGGTAGGGGTTGTGAGGCCGAGTATGAAGGAAATAGGCCAATGTGGATCATAATGCACCTATTTTGGAGGAAATCTTGCTAAGGTTCAAACACGAAGACATAGGGTCGGTGTGAGATGCTAGAGTGTGTGCCAACCTCCTTGCATTCGAGTGAGCACATCCATTTGGAGGGGCACAAAGGTAGTCACACTCGAGCATTCCGATATATGCACATAAGAACGAGAGCTCCACCAACATGTATATCATTGAAGAAGCAAGTGATTCACGACGTAAAGCGTAGCCCATTTGCGTACTCCCGATGAAAAATATGGAAGTGGGAAGTTATTCAGTCGAAGACTCAGAGAGTAAAAATGTAGCAATAATGTAGCATGTCATCGTAGCAGATCTGCTCACGATCGGCCGAGAAATCAGAGAAACAGAGAATCCACATGGGCGTGTGGAAATTATCCACGCCCATGTGGAAATTCCGCACAGGCGCGTGTACCGTCCACGCCCGTGGAGTCGGCCGATTCCAGCCCTATTTAAAGCCGATTCAGCCCCGATTTTGGTATTCTTTTCTCCATCTTTTACCCAACTTGAGAGAGGGCTTCGGCTAGGGTTTTGAGGGATATTGGCTAGGGTTTTGGAGAGGTTCTACGGCTCTGACATCGCGCGTCATTTGGAAGAAGGTTATTGGGAGAGCTTTCGTCGGCATCGATCCGGCGAGGTGTATCCTAGGCCGGACAAAGGATCCCTTGCAACGAGTAGATGACTCTCCACAAGACCATCAACACGACCATCGAGGGGGTTTCTTTATGGATTTATTGCTTTTACATTCGATTTCTTTGATTGTACTTAGCTCCATGGAGAGCTAAACCCCTAGTGGGTACTTGGGTGATTGTGAACCATAGGATGTATTCGTTTTATTGAACTTCTTTATTATGCTTTCAATAAATTGATGGTTATTGTTAGTTCCAACCTTGAATGCTTGATTGTATGAACATTTCCCCTAGAGTGACACTAGGGTTGAGAGTTCTTGTTGGTAACCTTGTGAGTGAGTGACACACCACGAGCGTTAGACAAAAGCTTGGTTGGAGAGGGTTGAGAGGGTGAGTCGAGAGGTACAGGAGCGTCCCCTTTCCCCACCGACGTGATAGATTGTACCTCCGTTCCTCTAGTTTTTTACGGCCATAATAGAGTGAATGGTCTAAGGAATGAATCTCCGCTGGGGCTTAGTTGCGCGTGCAATGGAGTGAAGCGTTGAGGGGATCTTAGTATCTAGGGCTTAATTGTGGTTCGGGACCTTCCGCTGGACCAAAGGGTTAGGTCTATAATTAGGAAGAGATTTATCACCGGAATCTCTAGAGCTCATTGCAACTTTATTCGAGTAAAGCGAGGTTGAGAGGTTATTTATTCTCTCCTCCGGGACATGAATAGAGTTAGGTATAGTTGACCTTAGATTTGGGACTATGTATGTAAGGATTTCCACGACTCACCATCGCATTGATTGGGAAGCATAATATAGAGTTCTTGCACTTGAAACGATTATCCTAGGTGAAGCATCATCCGAGTACCCTATCTTTTATCGATTGCCTTACCTCCTCCTTACTTTTGCTCTCTTACTTGTTGCTTTTAATTGTTGAGAATTGAATCATTGTCACACTTATCATTGTTGATATTCCACATAGCTAAGAATCGAATTAAGTGTCTTTACTCCCTACTCCCTGTGGATTCGACCCTGCTCATCTCGGGATTATTACTTCGACAAACCCGTGCACTTGCGGGATACACACGCAAGTGGACCTTGTCAAGTTTTTTTGGCGCCATTGCCGGGGAGTAGGCGTTTAGAGATACTTTTGCACTTTGTTTTTCTTTAGCTATTTACCCTTCATTCTATTTCACATCTCTTCTCTATCACCGTTTCGATTTGTTCTAAATAAATAAATTATTTCACACTTTCTTATTCTTCCATCATTCTCATTTGTTTACTTTTGTCATGTTTTACTTTTTCTTGCAAGGATTTTAAATGATGATTGACCCAGTCGTTGCTCTATATTTGCAGGTCAAAGCTCTCAGTAAAAAAGTTGATAGAATTATTACTTCACGACAACAAAATATTCCATGTTACAACGCATATTATCCAAATTGAAGTGGGCTACCCAAACGTATTGTGGGATAATGTTGAACAACATTAAGAGGCAGCTCAAGAGGAATGTCAAATGGGTGAGATACTCGGAGTGGATGCATTTCAGTTACAAAGAGAATTAGCTAACTTTATTGAAGCATCCGATGTTTGCGTCCAAAATATGGAGACCACACGAAGATGTCATGATGCCTCCTATAAAAACCTTGAGCATCAACTAGGAGGGATACTTGACACACTCTCCAGGGAACAACAAGTATTTAAGCAAGTAAGTCAAGTTCCTTATAGAGAAGATGTGGTAGTGAATGACAATGAAGAAGTGGGGCAGAACGAGTATGATGTTGTCGAGATTGAGAGGGTACAAGAAGAACTGTTCATCCAATGTGATAATTGTTTGAGTGGACAGTATGTTTGTGAGCAAAAAATGGTGCAAGGAGAGTTGGTGAAGACATATTGCTTTCAAGTTGAAAGGGAAGATGACGCAAATCCTAAGGTAATGGAGCAAACATCTCTCTTTGGGATTAATCAACTCATAAATTGCAAGAAAGAGATTTTGGGTTTGGAAGAAGATGTGGGTAGGAGATTGAAGCCATCCAATGACCCACCTGTGCTAAGCTTGGACAATTCCCAACCTAAATTGTTTCCTTGGAGGCCAAAGGTAAGATGGTTGGACTCTCCAGCAAATATTCCACCCCGGCAAGCAAATTTTTGGTTTAAGGGAAGTAGCTATGCAATGTCTAGTCGGGAGGAATATACTCTTTTCAAGCCTCCATAAGGTAAAGAAGAGGTACGTCAAGCTTAGTGATGTAAAACAAGCGCTTCTTGGGAGGCAACCCAAGCAATTAATGTTTTCCTAGTTTTTAGTTTAGTGTTTGCATGAATAAGAGCTTGAGTGTTGGTGTTTTGATTCTTATATGCCATTGCTATGCTTTTCTTGTGGACCGTTGGTGTTATCTTGTGCTTTCATGTGTTTTGGTGAAGTTTTGGTCGTTTGAGCTATTTCTCATGTTTTTTTCAACGGTAAAACATACATATTAGGGTAGGCTCTGAGTGTGTAAACATGTTAAAAAATTTTTTTGCGAGCTCCCGCAGTGTTTTTCAAGTCATCCAGAGAAAACACACGGGCGGTGGGAATTTCCGCACGCCCGTGGGTGTACCGTGAGCTCATCCAGAGAAGGCACAGTGCGCTGCCGCCTCGTGGATGACCATGCGACCGACGCACGCCTGCAGGGTAATTTTTTTGCACGGGCTTGGAATTCCCCGCAGTTGAGCGATTTATCCCGAGAGCACATGCGGTGTGGACTCGCCTGTGGGTGACCTTGTGAAAATCGCACGGGCATGGGTAATTTTTCACACGCCTGCGAATCTCGCAGAGGATCTCTCCATCCCGAGAAGACACAGGGGCGTGCATTTGCCCCTGTGAGTTGGGGCTCAGAATGTCCACTGCGGTGCAATTTTTGCACGGGCGTGGGTCTTAGAGAATTTTCTGCTGCATGGAGAGTTCACTGTGGTCGCAAGGCCCCGTCTCGGGAGTCGTGAACACTGGGCATGGGTAATTTTCCACACGCCCTGTGGATTTACTGTATATGCTAGAAACGTAGGTTTTCTTTTTAAAATCTTTTCGGTTTCTTTATCTTTTTCACCCTCATATGTTTTTGAGAACATATCCTTGCAAATCTTATTTTGTTGGTAAGCTTCTCTTTCTTTTCTTTTTGCAAATCTTCATTTATTTTTACAACACCAGACATATCTTCACCAAAGAAAGGAAACAGATGTACTAGCTATTGACACTCGATACTTGAGATGTCTTTACCTTCTTTGTTCTTATTTTTTTGCATTTTTATTTTTTTGCATTTTATTTTGGATTTATATACTCAGAAAGGATTTTCCTTCTAAGTTTATTTTCATTTTGTTGTCTCGAGTTGTATTCATTGTTCTATCTTTTGTATACTCGAGTTGTTTTTGTTTTATTGTGCATCACTGAACCCCCTCGTATGTGTGCGATGGTCTTGTCATCATGTGAATTGAGACTTTGTCATGGGCATGGCCAAGTTGCTTTTGGTACTTGCCCGTGTGAGCTTTCACAACCCGTTGGAACATTACGCCCAAGGACTTTGCTCCATCAAATACAACACTAGGAATCGTGAGTATTGTTTTTTTATTGCTTCCCCACATATATTCTTCATTGATATACATTATGAGTGGGCTTGCATGTGTACATTGAGGACAACATACAACTTAAGTGTGGGGGGGAGTTTCATAGTGCACACATCTTTTCTATTGTTCTTGATTGTTATATGCTCACATAGCCAATGGCGGTTCACCTTTAGTTGCAAGCATTGTATTCTTTGAGTTTAGGAGAATTTCTAACATTGAATGTTTTCATGCTCTAGTTCTTGCTTGAATTTCTACTGAATTTTTTTAACCGATTTATACTTGTTACACTACTCACTCTTTAAACTCTATTGGAAACTTAAGTTTGATGTTAAAGGGACTAGTTATAGTTGTTTCTTGTGCAAATTCTAGGAAAAATCCAAAGAAAAAAAGAAACAAAAATAGTTTTATTGTGCTTGTTGGGTGGAAAGAGCTACCACCTATGAAGTATGAAGCTACTCTCATAAGTCGGATACTAGCTATGCCCTAATGAGAGAAAGAGCTATCTCATAGGATGAGTGAAAGCTACCACTCCGTAGAAAGAGCTACCACCGAAAGTGTGAAAGCCACCTTAGCGGCCGCTTTGGAAAGGGCTACCTTAGAGGATGTGTGAAGCTACTACCATCTTTGAAATTGTTGTCACTTTTGTAGATAAATAAGTCCCTTGTACTTAGAATTTTGAGGAGTATACCTTGGATTGTTTTGAGTGAGTTCACACACGTATACCCGATTTCGGGTTTGTTGTCTTTTTATTCAAGTTTTTAGCTAGAGTTTTGATTTTTTGTTTTTAATGTTGAAATATCCCTTACTTGTAGAATGCTCTCTTTGTATACTTTGGTGAACCAAAGGCCAAGCACTTTAAATATTTTCTTCATTGATGCATGTATCGTTTAATTTTTGCTTGAGGACAAGCAAAAAGCTATGTGGGGAGTTTGATAAGTGCTTGTGTGATATGAATGCGAAGCATTCTTTGCTTATGTTGAGCATTACTTTTCTCGGGTTTTTACATTAATATGTGTTTTTTTATGTTACTTTTATGCAGGTAGGGTTGTGAAACCAATTATGAAGGAAAGAAGCCAATGTGGATCACAATGCACCGATTTTGGAGAAAATCTTGCTAAGGTTCAAACGCAAGATATAAGTCGGTGCGAGATGCTAGAGTGTGCGCCAACCTCCCCGTGATTTGAGTTTGCACAACCATTTGAGGGGCACAAGGGCAGTCACACTCAAGCATTCTGACTTATGCACATAGAACAAGATCTCCATCAACTTATCTCGCCATTGAAGACGAAGTGATCCACGGCATAAACGTGCAGCCCGCTTATGTTGCCTCTATGAAAATTGGATTCGGGAGTATTTTTGGCATAGTACTGCAGCAGGCACTATTGCAAAGTACTGTAGCAAACACGTAATCAGCCATCGCTCACACCGGCCGAAAATGATGCCAGAGAATCCACACCAGGGCGTGGGAAATTACCCACGCCTGTGGAGAAATTCCCGCACGCGGCGCTTGGAGCATCCACGCACGTGTAGTCGCCCGATTCCAAACTCTATTTAAAGCCGATTCAAAGACCGATTTTGGTATTCTTTTCTCCATCTTTTCCCCAACTTGAGAGAGGGCTTCGGCTAGGGTTTTGAGGGGTATTGGCTAGGGTTTTGGAGAGGTTCTACGGCTCCAACATCGCGTGTCGTTTGGAAGAAGGTTATTGGGAGAGCTCGCTCGGCATCGATCCGGGTGAGTCGTATCCTAGGCCGGACAAAGGATCCCTTGCGACGAGTAGAGGACTCTCCACAAGACCATCGACACGACCATCGAGGGGGTTTCATTATGGATTCAGTGCTCTTACATTCGATTCCTTTGATTGTACTTAGCTCCATGGAGAGCTAAACCCCTAGTGGGTACTTGGGTGATTGTGAACCCTAGGATGTATTCGTTTCATTGAACTTCTTTATTATGCTTTCAATAAATTGATGTTTATTGTGAGTTCCAACCTTGAATGCTTGATTGTATGAACATTTCCCCTAGAGTGACACTAGGGTTAAGGGTTCTTGTTGGTAACCTTGTGAGTGAGTGACACATTGCAACTAGAGCTCATTGCAACTTTATTAGAGTGCGAGGTTGAGAGGTTATTTAATCTCTCCTCCGGGACATGAATAGAGTTAGGCATAGTTTACCTTAGATTTGGGACTATGTATGTAAGGATTTCCACGACTCACCATTGCATTGATTAGGAAGTATAATAGAGAGTTCTTGCACTTGAAGCGATTATCCTAGGTGAAGTATCATCCGAGTACCCCATCTTTATCGATTGCCTTACCTCCTCCTTACTTTTGCTCTCTTACTTGTTGATTTTAATTGTTGAGAATTGAATCATTATCACACTTATCATTGTTGATACTCCACATAGGTAAGAATCAAATTAAGTGTCTTTACTCCCTACTCCCTGTGGATTCGACCCCGCTCACCCGGGATTATTACTTCGACAAACCCGTGCACTTGCGGGATATACGCAAGGGGACCATGTCAAGTACATCACCAGGATTCAAGGGCAAAGGTGTGAATTAGATAATGTGATAAAGGAGTTTGAGGAATCCACTTCTGTGTTAATGAGTGACCAGTTAGAGGAGAGTGTAGAAAGAATCCTTGCTAGGTTTGATTCTTCCTATCAAGATCAGAAGCAAGAACTCTTTTCAGTTGGAGTTGCTATTTCAAATTTGGAATTCTGTGGAATGGACACGTTGATATCCATTGCAGATTGTAAAGAAATAGATTTCCAGGTGGAAAAGGATGAGAGTAACCGTGAACATGAGACGAATGATTTCGAGGAGATTGATAAATTGAAGGAGGGTAGCTTGTGGCCATCAATTGTCGAACCACCAGAACTTAAGCTTAAAACTCTTCCAAAGACATTTGGAATATGCATTCCTAATGGAGAACTCTAAACTCCCCGTAATCGTGGCGCCGAACTTATCTCACGGAGCAAAAAGGATAAGCTTGTTAGCATGTCGAAAAAAGCACAAATCAGCCATCGCATGGAAGATCTCCGACATTATGGGTATAAATCCATCATTCTCGCACTCATAAGATCCTAATGAAGGATGACTATAAACTCGTGATCCAACCTCAAAGAAAGATTGAACCCGAATATGAAGGAGGTTGTTAAGGCGGAGGTAATAAAACTTTTGGATGCAGGAATCATCTACCCCATATCCGACAGCAAGTGGGTGAGTCTGACCTAAGTTGTCCCGAAAAAAGGAGGAATAACAGAGTGAGGAATGAAAAGAATGAGTTAATCCCCACGAGGACAAGCCATCGTTAGCGAGTCTCGCATTGTTTATAGAAGACTAAATGACGCCACTCGAAAGATCACTTTCCTTTGCCATTCATCGACCAAATGTTGGAGCGACTAGCGGGGCATCATTTCTATCTGCTTCCTTAATGGCATGTCGATACTTTCAAATTCCAATAGCCCCGTAAGATCAGGAGAAAACCACATTTACTTGCCCTTATGGTACCTTTTGCTTATAGAAGAATGCCTTTCGGGTTGTGTAACGCCCTTGCAACATTTCAAATCAGATGACGGAAATTTTTTTGATGACTTTCTCAAGATATTATGGAAGTTTTCATGGATGATTTTTTTCGTTGTTCGGGGACTCTTTTCGATGCTTGCTTAAACAATTTGGAAAGAGTATTAGTGAGATGTGAAGAGACGAATCTCGTTCTTAACTGGGAGAAGTGTCACTTTATGGTACAAGAAGGCATTGTCCTTGGACATAAGATTGAGATAATTGACAAGCTTCCACCACCTACGAATGTAAAAGGGATCCGCAGTTTCTTTTGTCATGCAGGTTTTTACAGAAGATTTATTAAGGACTTTTTGAAAATCCCCCAACCGTTGACCAAACTTCTGCAGATACCCCTTTTGACTTCAGAAACGACTGTCTGAATGCATTCAATGTATTGAAAGAGAAGTTAGTGCAAGCACCAATCCTAACAACACCGAAGTGGGATGAGCCATTCGAAGTAATGTGTGATGCTAGTGATTATGCAGTGGGAGCGGTTTTAGGTCAGAGAAGAAATAAGCAATTTCAAACGATCTATTATGGTAGCAAGACTCTCACAAGTGCACAAGAGAATTACACCACTACTGAAAAGGAATTATTAGCAGTAGTGTATGCTTTTGATAAATTTAGACCATATCTCATCCTATCTAATGTCACCGTGTTCACAGATCATTCTGCACTCCGTTATCTCATGAACAAGGCAGATGCGAAGCTGAGCTTGATTCGGTGGATATTGTTGTTGCAAGAACTCGATATGGATATCAAAGATTAAAAGGGGACAGAGAATGTGGTTGTCGATCATTTGTCGAGATTAGAGGGTTGTGGGGGGCAAGAACCGGCAAGCAAGGAAGTTAATGATTTCTTCCCCAAGAACACCTGATGCGGTATAGGAATCAGAATCAGAAGATACCCCATGGTTTGCGGATTTTGCAAACTATCCGTCGAGAAAGGTATTGAGGCAGGGGCTTAAGCTTTCAATGTAAGAAGAAATTTTTTTCGATGACCTTAAGAATTTTTTTCCGGGAAGATCCGTACATGTTCCGTATCTGTGCAGATCAGGTGGTGCGAATGTGTGTTTCTAGGGAGGAAGGGTGGAACATCATTGCGCATTGTCACTCGTGCCCAGTGGGGGCACTATGCGCTCAAGTCAAACCGCAGAGAAGGTTCTAGTCATTGGGTTCTCATCGGGCCGACTTTTACTCCAAGATGTTCATCAATTCATTTTACGATGTGATAGTTGTCAAAGGGCTGGAAACTTATCACGAAGGGATGAGATGCCTCAAAATCCTATGCAATTTTGCGAGGTGTTTGATGTATGGGGAATTGATTTCATGGCACCATTTCCAAAGTCCAATGGCAATCAATACATTTTGGTAGCAGTTGACTATGTTTCCAAGTCGGTGGAAGCCCAGGCTCTTCCAACTAATGATGCAAGAACTGTGGTGAAATTTCTTAAGAAGTTATTTTCTCGATTCGGAACTCCAAGAATTATCATTAGCGATCAGGGAACACATTTTTGTAACACACAATTGGCGAAAGTGTTAAAGCGTTATGGGGTTCATCATCGTCTTGCGACACCTTACCATCCGCAAACGAGTGGGCAAGTGGAGGTTACAAACAGAGAGCTCAAGAGAATCTTAACTAAAACAGTGGAACAAGGTAAACGAGATTGGTCTGAAAGGTTGGACGACATGCTTTGGGCTCATAGAACAGCATACAAAACACCAATAGGGACCACTCCCTATAATCTAGTGTATGGAAAATCTTGCCATTTACCGGTGGAGTTAGAGCACAAAGCGTATTGGGCAATTAAAGTGATGAATTCCGACTTGCGCAAATCTGGAGAGCAACGAATATTACATCTCAATGATCTAGATGAATGGAGGGTGAAGGCATATGAGAATGCAAGGATATATAAGGAAAGAATTCGGAAGTGCCATGACAAGCATATTAAAATCCCGAAAGACTTCAAAGTCGGCGATCAGGTGCTACTATTCAACTCCCGTCTACGTTTATTCCCGGGGAAACTTAAATCATGGTGGTCTGGTCCGTATACCATAACCGAAGTTTCACCTCATGGAGCCATTGAGATTAGTCATCAAGAGAAGGACACATTCAAGGTGAATGGACATAGGCTGAAACCATACCATGGCGGAGAAATTTGCAGTGACAATAGAGAAGTATTTTTCCTCCATGAACCCTCATGATGTAAGGTAAGGTACGTCAAGCTTAGTGACGTTAAACAAGCGCTTCTTGGGAGGCAACCCAAGTGTTTACTATTTTTCTATCTTCTTAGTTTAGTTTGTTTGCATGAATAAATTGTTAAATGTTGGTGTCTCGATTTTTAAGTGCTTGTGCTGCGATTTTATTGTGGGTTTTTATTATTCATCGTATGTTTGGTGAAGAATTGGCGAAGTTTGGTCGTTTGAGTTCTATTTCATGTTTTTATCTGGTAAATTTTGCATAATAGGGCAGCCTCTGAGTGCGCAAACATGTTTATAATATTTCTGCAGAGCCTGCAGGTTTTTCTAAGTCACCTAGAGAAAACACACGGGCGTGTGGAATTTTTGCACGCCCGTGGGTGTATACTGCGAGCTCATCCAGAGAATGCACAGGGGCGTGCGGCTGCCCTGTGGATGACCATGCGACTGTCGCATGCCCGTTGGTGATTTCCGCACGGGCGTGTGAATTCCTGCAAAGTTGGGCAGATTTTCCCGAGAGCACACAGGGGCATGGAATCGCCCCTGTGGGCAACCTTGTGAAACACACATGGGCGTGGGTAATTTCCGCACGCCCGTGCGAAACTCTGCAGGGTGTTCCCTCCATCCCGAGAAAACACAGGGGCGTGCGGCTGCCCCTATGAGTTGGGCATGTGTAAGTCCACGCCTGTGCGGAATTTCTGCACGGACGTGTATACATTTTTCTCGGATATCCAGCAAGGCCACAAGGGCGTGTGTCCATCCCTGTGAACCCTTCATTTGAGGGCGCACGGGCGTGGACCACTCCCGCACACACGTATGGATCTCCAGGATTTAAAGGACCATCCGCTCTCCCAATACAAGAGTCACACCCTTCCCCTCAAATAAACCTAAGCTGCCCAAAGAGCATTTTTCTGACATTCTTGTCCCCTGCTACTATCGTCTTTGAGTTGATTGATTGAGCACTGTGTGGATTGTAAGGGTGTTTAAGTGTAGCTCATCAGTAAGCCTTGATTTTCTCTCTTCCTCGATTTCGTTTGAACCTAACTGATTACTTGCGATTGAAATGGTCAATACACATCGTTTTCTTCCTAAACTAGTTATGATTTGTTTTTAAGACGATAAAGAAGTGAGATAGAGAGGTGGCATGGAGATTGGCTACAAGGGCCGTGAGGTTTCCACGCCTCGTGGAAGCGCACGGGCGTGCGGAATTTCCGCACGACCATGTTTTCTTATTTTTCTGCAGCCTGAATGGAACTGATTGATTTTCCTTTTCTAATACATGCAGGTATGGCTACCAAATCGAAGAAAGCAGTTGCTAAACAGCCTCGAAAGCCTGCCCCTGAGCCAGAAGTTATGGAATTCACACTCCCTGCGCATCAACTCGGTTTGAGCGGTTAGAGAAGCTTAAGTTTGGTCAAATGCGAATTCCGGATGTTGGGTTACTTAGGAAGGTGCAACTACCGGATGATATGG
This sequence comes from Dioscorea cayenensis subsp. rotundata, assembly GCF_009730915.1. Lineage (NCBI taxonomy): Eukaryota > Viridiplantae > Streptophyta > Magnoliopsida > Dioscoreales > Dioscoreaceae > Dioscorea > Dioscorea cayenensis. The sequence continues at coordinate 2,926,159 of NC_052491.1, read as the reverse complement.
ATGACGAGGTCGAGAAATTATTATTGGTAGGTAACTGGCACAAGTTACTGAACATTCATGACCCTGCTATCCGCACACTCACTTTGGAGGTACTTGCTTCGTTTGAGTTCGACCACTCTTATGCTCATTTTGATAGTGTTGACGCGATTCAGTTTAGAGCTTTTGGGCAGCATCATAGTATGAGTGTCACACAGTTTTCCACTAGATTTGGTCTATATGATGAAGAATATACTGAAACTGAGGAGTATGAGAATCTCCCAATTGACATGACGGGTTTATCTCCCATTGAGGCATATTCATTATTATGTGGAAAGGGGCGTTATGAACCAGTAGTGTCTAAGGCCTCATGTTTATCTCGACCGGTTCGGAATGAACCGGTCCATCTGGGACACATTTTAGCGGAGTATTTGAAGCATCAAGGACAATATCCTCAATTGGGTGTCATCTTCTCGGGTCCATATATTACCAGACTCATTGTGGGGATGGGTTTGCGAGAAAAAATCAGGGGAACCGAGAAAACGATAATACCAGCACCACTTGGGTTAGAGACAATGAGGTTCATGGGGTTGATCTGAAAATATTCAAATGGTGTTTATGTGCTGAACATACCATTTGAAGATGAAGCTGGGGAACCACCCCCCGTGCGTATTTTTCCACCATCTCGAGATCATGATCGTTTTAAGAGGCTCGAGAGCACCTTGGGAGTGATACGGACAGGGGTGGCTGAGGCTCGAGCAGAGATTGTCGAGATTCGGGCTACGCAGGCCACTCAGTATACAGAGTTCATGGCACGTTTCAACATATTACAGCAGATCCTAGAGCGAGATGTTACCTGATCATTTGTCTTGTAGCCGAGGACCCTTCAGGCCCCATCAGTTTCTCCAGCACCTCCATCCTCGACTCCTGCACCGGTGGACCCACCATGTACATCCACTTCAGCAGCAACAACAGCACAGGAGCCCGAGAGCGACTCCGACACTTGACTTTTTCTTTTACTTTCGTGCATTTTAATTTATTCTATTTTCTTGTTTTTAGACTTGTTCACTCAGAAAGAATTTTTCCTTCTGAGTTTATGTTATGTTGCATTTACCGAGTTGTATTCATTGCTTCGTCTTTTATACACTCGAGTTATTTTTGTTTTTCTTGAGCTTCACTGAACCCCCTCGTGTATTTGTGCAGATGGTCTTGTCATCTTGGGAATTGAGACTTAGTCACGGGCACGACCAAGGTGCTTCGGCTCTTGGCCGTGTGAGCTTCACAACCCGTTGGAACACTACTCCCAATGAATTAACTTCATCAAACACAACACTAGGAGTCAGGGGAGTATTATTTTGATTGCTTCTCCCACATCTATTTTTGAATGATATATTTTGAGTGAGCTTGCATGTGTACATTGAGTACAATGTACAACTTAAGTGTGTGTGTGTGGGGGGAGTTTCATAATGCGCACATCTTTTCTATTGTTCTTGATTGATATATTCTCTCATAGCCAATGGCGGTTCACCTTAGTTGCAATGATTGTATTCTTAAGTCTAGGAGAATTGTTAACATTGAATGTTTTCATACTCTAGTTCTTGCTTGAATTTTTAGGAATTTTTGCCCGATTTACACTTAGTTCACTACGCACTCTCTGAACTCTGTTGGAAACTCATGTTCGATGTTAAAGGGACTAGTTAGGTTTACTTCTTTTGCTAAATTCAAAAAAAAAAATGAAAATGAAAAGAAGGAACAAAATAGTTTTATTGTTTATTTGTATTTGTTGGGTGGAAAGAGCTACCACCTATGAAGTATGAAGCTACTCTCACAAGTCGGATACTAGTTATGCCCTAATGAGAGAAAGAGCTATCTCATAGGATGAGTGAAAGCTACCACTCGGGTAGAAAGAGCTAAGACCTCGAAAGTGTGAAAGCCACCTTAGCGGCCGCTTTAGAAAGGGCTACCTTAGAGGATGTGTGAAGCTACTACCATCTTTTAAAATTTTTGTCACTTTTGTAGATAAATAAGTCCCTTGTACTTAGAACTTTGAGGAGTATACTTTGGGTTGTTTTGAATGAGTTCACACACATACACGAAATTTGGGTTTGTTGTCCTTTTTTATTGAAGTTTTTAGCTAGAGCATTGATTTTTTGTATTTAGTGTTGAAAATTTCCTTACTTGTAGAATACTTTCTTTGTATGCCTCGGTGAACCTAAGGCCAAGCACTTTCAATATTTTCTTCATTGATGCACAAAATGTTTTAATGTTTGCTTGAGGACAAGCAAAAGCTTAAGTGTGGGGGAGTTTGATAAGTACTTGTGCGATATGAGTGCAAAGTGTTCATTCCTTATGTTGAGCATTACTTTTCTCAGGGTTTTACACTAATATGTGTGTTTTTATGTTACTTTTATGCAGGTAGGGTTGTGAGGCCGAGTATGAAGGAAATAGGCCAATGTGGATCATAATGCACCTATTTTGGAGGAAATCTTGCTAAGGTTCAAACGCAAAGACATAGGTCAGGTGTGAGATGGTAGAGTGTGTGCCAACCTTCTTGCATTCGAGTGAGAACATCCATTTGGAAGGTCACAAAGGCAGTCACACTCGAGCATTCCGATTTATGCACATAAGAACGAGAGCTAAACCAACATGTATATCATTGAAGAAGCTAGTGATTCACGACGTAAATGTGTGCCCGTTTGCGTTACCCCGATGAAAATATGGAATTGGGAAGTTATTCAGGTCGAAGACTGTAGCATGTACTGTTGCAGCACTGTTCACAGCCGACCGAGAAATCAGAGAAACTGAGAATCCACACGGGCGTGTGGAAATTATCCACTCCCATGTGGAAATTCCGCACGGGCACGTGTACCGTCCACGCCCGTGGAGTAGCCCGATTCCAGCCCTATATAAAGCTGATTCAGCCCTGATTTTGATATTCTTTTCTCCATCTTTTCCTCAACTTGAGAGAGGGCTTCGGCTAGGGTTTTGAGGAGTATTGTCTAGGGTTATGGAGAGGTTCTATGGCTCCGATATCGCGCGTCATTTGGAAGAAGGTTATTGGGAGAGCTTTCGTCGGCATCGATCCGGCGAGGTGTATCCTAGGCCAGACAAAGGATCCCTTGCGAGGAGTTGAGGACTCTCCACAAGACCATCGACACGACCATCGAGGAGGTTTCTTTGTGGATTCATTTCTTTTACATTCGATTTCTTTGATTGTACTTAGCTCCATGGAGAGCTAAACCCCTAGTGGGTAATTGGGTGATTGTGAACCCTAGGATGTATTCGTTTCATTGAACTTCTTTATTATGCTTTTAATAAATTGATGTTTATTGTAAGTTCCAACATTGAATTCTTGATTGTATGAACATTTCCCCTAGAGTGACACTAGGGTTGAGAGTTCTTATTGGTAACTTGTGAGTGAGTGCCACACCACGAGCGTTAGACAAAGCTAGGTTAGAGAGGGTTGAGAGGGTGAGTCGAGAGGTACAGGAGCGCCCCCTTTCCACTTCGACGTGATAGATTCTACCTCCGTTTCTCGAGTTCTTTGCAGCCATAATAGAGTGAATGGTCTAAGGGATGAATCTCCGCTGGGGCTTAGTTGCGCGTGCAACGGAGTGAAGCGTTGACGGGATCTTAGTATCTAGGGCTTAATTGTGGGTATGGACCTTCAACGTGGACCAAAGGGTTAGGTCTATAATTAGGAAGAGATTGAGAGGTTATTGCAACTTTATTCGAGTGAGAGGTTGAGAGGTTATTTAATCTCTCCTCCGGGACATGAATAGATTTAGGCATAGTTGACCTTAGATTTGGGACTATGTATGTAAGGATTTCCACGACTCACCATTGCATTGATTGGGAAGCATAATAGAGAGTTCTTGCACTTGAAACGATTATCCTAGGTGAAGCATCATCCGAGTACCCCATCTTTATCGATTGCCTTACCTCCTCCTTACTTTTACTCTCTTATCATTGTTGAATTGAATCATTGTCACACGTATCATTGTTGATATTCCACATAGCTAAGAATCGAATTAAGTGTCTTTACTCCCTACTCCCTGTGGATTCGATACCCGCTCACCCGGGATTATTACTTCAACAAACCCGTGCACTTGCTGGATATACGCAAGGGGATCTTGTCAAACCACAAAGAACTCTAAGAATTGGAGATAGGATAAATCACACCGGATTGGAAAGGGGACGCTCCGCTACCTCTCAACTCACCCTCTTAACCCTCTCCAATCTAACTTTGTCTAACCCTCGTGGCGTGTCACCCATCCACAAAGGTTACCAAGATGAACTCTCAACCCTAGTGTTACTCTATGGGAGAAATCATTCAATAAGTATTCAAGATCGAAACTCAATTAAAAGATCAATTAAGGAAACCATAATAAAAGGTCAAAGAAACAATAACATCCTAGGGTTTACAAAATCCAAGTACCCACTAGGGAGTTTAGCTCTCCATGGACAAGATACAATCAATAATGAAATCGAATGTAAAAATAAGTAATCCATAGGAAAAACCCCTCGGTATTCATGTCGATTGTGTTATGGAGTAGCCTTGTGATAAGTGCTTGTGTGATAAGAATGCAAAGTATTCTTTCCTTATGTTGAGCATTACATTTATTAGGTTTTAGTACTAATACCTATGCATTTGTGTTACTTTCATGCTAATAGGTTTGTGAAGCCGAATGTTAAAGAAAGAAGCCAATACAGGTCGTGAACGCACTATTTGGAAAAAAAAATGAGAGGGATAAAACTTGAACATAAGTTGGGTTCAAGATGCGAGAATGTGTGCCAACCTCCTTCTATTCAAGACAGTACAATGATTTGGAGGGGCACAAATCATTGTAGCAGAAGCAATTGATAGCAAGAGCTTCACCAATGAGGTCTTTTTTTGAAGAAGCAAAACGATGTATGACATAAACGTGTGTCTGTTTACATTACCTCCATGAAAACATGGATTCTAGAGTGTTTCGAGCTGATACTGTAGCAGGTACTGTTTACAGTCGGCCGAGAAATTGAATTTCAGAGAATCCACACGGGTGTGTGAAAATTACCCATGCCCATGCGAGAAATCCACAGGGGCACTCACAGGGGCGTGTGGATGCCCGATTCCAGCCCTTTAAAAGCCGATTTTCAGCCCGATTTCAGCATTCCTTTCTCCATCTTTTCACCAACTTTCAAGAGGGCGGTGGCTAGGGTTTTGGGAGCTATTGGCAGGGTTTTGGAGAGGTTCTACAGCTTCAATATCATGCTCCACTTGGATGAAGGTTATTGGGGGAGCTTTAGTCAGAACCTATTCGATGAGGTGTGCCCTAGGCCTGACAAGGGGACCTTTGGAGGAGACGAGGCCAATTCACAAGGCAAATGACATGACTACCGAGGGGTTTTTTTTGTAGATTACTTATTTTTACATTCAATTTCATTGTTGATTGTAACTAGTTCCATGGATAGCTAAACCCCTAGTGGGTAATTGGATTTGTGAACACTAGGATGTATTTGTTTCATTAAACCTTTTATTATGCTTTCCTTAATTGATGTTTTAATTGTGTTCAAATCTTGAATGTTTGATTGATTGAATGCTCCCTAGAGTGACACTAGGGTTGAGAGTTCACTTTGGTAACTGTTGTGAGTGAGTAACACACCACGAGAGTTAGACAAAGCTAGATTGGAGATGCTTGAGAGGGTGAGTCGAGAGGTAGCGGAGTGTCACATTTCCCCTTCGATGTGATTTATCCTACCTCTATTTCCTTGAGTTCTTTGCAGTCATAGTAGAGTGAACGGAATAAGGGATGACCTTCCACTGGGGCTTAGTTGCAAAGGCAGCGGAGTGAAGCGTTGAAGTGATTTTAGTACCTAGGGCTTAATTGTGACTAGGGACCTCTCACCTGGAATAAAGGGTTTGTTCTACATCTAGGAAGAGGGCTTATCACTTGGAATCCCTAGAACTCCATGCAATTATATACAAGTGAGAGGTGTTAAAATTGTTCGATTTCTCCACCGGTACATCGTATAAAGTTAGTCACGGTCGATCTTAGATTTGGGACCGTGTATTAAAGGATTTCCATGACTCATTAATGTATTAATTAGGAAGTATAATAGTTGGTTCTGCACTTGAAATGATTGTCCTAGGCAGAAGAATATCTGATTACCCCATTTATATCGATTGCCTTATCTCTCATTTACTTGTGCATCTTTTTCTTGTTTTTTTTATTCTTGTCTACACTACATCTTATCAACACAATCATTGTTTATTTTCACTTGGTTAAGTAGCAATTTAAGTATTATTATTCCCCGATTACAGCTCTGAACTTTGAGCTAAAGCCGGCGTTTATCCAAATGATTCAGCAGTCAGTGCAGTTCAATGGTTTAGTTGATGAGGATCCAAAGAACCATATAGAGAACTTCTTGGAAGTTTGTCATATGTTGAAGATTAATGGTGTATCAGTTAATGCTATTAGATTGAGGGCTTTCCCATTCTCTCTCAATGGAAGAGCCAAGCAGTAGCTTTCTTCCTTGCTAAAAGCATCCATCACGACTTGGAATAAGATGGTCGAAGCTTTTCTTGCTAGATACTTTTCTCAGGGGAAGTCGGTCAACCTACGCAATAAGATATCATTGTTTGTGCAGATGGAATTGGAATTAATGTTTGAGACATGGGAGTGCTTCAAGGATCACTTGCGGAGGTGGCCACAATACAGATTTTACGAATGGATGATCATTCAAACTTTCTATAATGGGTTGAATCTGAGTAGAAGGCAATTGCTAGATTCCGCCATAGGAGGTACAATGGGGAGTAAAACCCAGGAAGAAGCCTGACAATTAGAAGAAGACATGGCCATGAACAGTTATCAGTTTAATGCGCGAGAAAGGAAAAAGGTCACCGGACTTCACGAAATAGATGCAGTCACTTCCTTAGCGGCCCAAGTGGAATCATTGAACAAGAAGTTAGATCTTCTAACTTCTAATAGATTGGCGGCCGTTACTACTTGCATAGGTTTTGAGGGAGGACATACTCCAACCGATTGCCCTATTTCTATTGGAGATGAATCTTCAATTGAGAAAGTTGATTATGTAAGTAATGCCATAAGGAACCAAGGTAACCCATATAGCAATACTTACAATCCCAGTTGAAATAGCCACCCCAACTTTTTGTGGAGTAACAACCAAGGGCAGCAGAAGGCCATAGTACCCCTGAGTTTCCAACAACAACCATCGCCAACCATAGAGAATCGTGTTTCAGGTTTGGAGAACCAGATGAGCGATTTAGAGAAAGCTTTGACCAGATTTGTGCAAACATCGAACAATCAATTTCAGTTGGTCAGAGCTACACTTTGCAACCCCACTGCTTCATTACACAATCTAGAGAACCAAGTGGGGCAAATTGCGAAGTCTCTATCAGAGAGGCCTCAAGGGAGTCTACCTAGCAACACCGAGACTAATCTAAAGAACAAGTGAAGGTGATCACTTTGAGAAGTGGTCGTGAAGTTGAAGATAGACCTCCTAGTGAGAAGACCAACATTGAAGCACCCGAGGTCGTGGAGGTTGTGGAGACAGCGAACAAGGAGAAGGAGGTGGCATCCCCACCCTACAAGCTGAGAATTCCTTACCCATCCAGATTGAAGAACGACCAAAATGATGAGAAATACAAGAAGTTCTTCGGTCTATTTAACCAATTGCACATCAACGTTCCTTTTGTGGAGGCATTGTCTCAAATGCCTTGGTATGCTAAATTCTTGAAAGATTTATTGACCAACAAGAGAAAGTTGGAGGATAGTGCATCGGTGATCTTAGATGCCTCTTGCACCATAATATGCAAACACCAGAAGCTTTATCATTCTGTACAACATTGGTAATATGGGTGAAGAAATGGCATTGGAAGACTCTGGGCTAGTATCAACGTCATGCCATATACTTTCTTTAAGAAGTTTGGCTTGAGAGAGCCTAGGCCCACTCGGATGACATTACAATTAGTGGACCAAACAATGAGACATCCGAGGAGCATCATTGAAGGCGTGCTTGTCAAAGTCGACAAGTATATATTTCCTATAGACTTCATGGTATTGGACGTCGATGAGGATGTTGATGTTCCTTTGATACTTTGGAGGCCATTCTTGCGCACTTCCAAGACATTGATTGACATGGACAGAGGGGAGTTGACACTAAGCGTTGGAGATGTTATGCTCACATAACACCTCGCCGATGCCATGCGGTATTCTCTTGACTTTGATGATACTCTCTATTTTCTCAAAACTACTGATGAGATAATTGATGAATATTTCTAGGAAATGTTCAATCCGGACCAGTACGAAGGGTTGCTAGACCAAGATGAGGTTAATGAAGAAGTAATGGCACTTGGTCTAGAGAAGAAGGTACCATCTACTCCGGGGATCATGAAGAAAGTGCTCTAGAAGATGAAGCGGGCGAGGATACGCCACAAAAAATTTCCCAAGCATGTTGGAGATGTGCACGAACCGAATAAGTTGGATGAACCTTTGCTAGGCAATACCAAGCCCGATAACTCCCCCTCTACCTTCAAGAGGCTTTGCTCATTATGCTTTCAAGTTATGTGTAAGACGGCAACCTTCATCTATGAGCCCCCGTGAGGTAAGACAAGGTATGTCAAGCTTAGTAACATTAAACAAGCGCTACTTAGGAGGCAACCAAAGTTTTTACTATTTTCCTAGTTCTTATATTAGAGTTTGCATGAATAAGCTTGAGTGTTGGTGTCTTGATTTTTAAATTCTTCTGCTGTGATTTTTCTTGTTAATTTTTATGAAATCGTGTGCTTTACTGTGTTTTAGCGGAGAATTTTGGTCATTTGAGCTTATTTTTAGTGTTTTATCTGGGTAAAGTTGCTTTGTAAGGTAGGCTTGGAGTTTATTTATATGCTCATGAATTTTTTGTAGAGCCTGCAGTGTTTTTGACGTGTCCAGAGAAAACACACGCCAGTGTGGAATTTCCGCACGGGTGTGCGTTTTCGTTCATTGCTCATCCAGAGGGGACAGAGGGGCATGGACTCACCCCTGTGATCGACCTTGTGATAGTCCACGCTCGTGTGGAATTTACATATGGTCATGCGTTTTCCTGCAGAGACTTACAAATTTATCCTGAGAAGACACAGGGGCGTGGACTCGCCCCTATGGATGACACTCCCATAAACACACGAGCGTGGGTAATTTCCGCACGCCCGTGTGGATCTCTACAGAGAATTTCTCCTCCATCCCGAGAAGACACAGTGGCGTGTGATTGCTTCCCCGCAAGTGTACAGGATCACCAAGTAATACCTCGTGTGAAGACACTAGGATCGTATTCCACTGGGCTAAGGATCTCCTATTACTCCTTCTCGAACTATTATCTAACCTAAGATCTTAAGTCATGGAATTAACTCTACTAGATGCAATTAAAACTAAAACAAGATTTTCAACAAATTAGAGAGAACAAGCAATGACCAAGTAAGAGAATTAATGTAATGCAAAGTCCTATAGATGTGGATACCCTTTAGGGGGTTATCATGAAACATAGATGATGATCAAAAGATGCATGGTAATTTGGACCAAGAGATTTCTAGATTAGAACAACCCCAATTTCTTGGTTATTGAACCCTAATCCCATACGAACATTGATAGGAATTTCTTCCAAATCCAAATTCCTACGATTGCATTAAGTACAAGGAAATCTCAAATAGGAGTAAACCTACTCTTCTTTGGCTTAAACCTAACATGGAGGGCTACCAACACCCAATTTCTCGGTGTGATGATACAAGTATCCCCTTCTAATCCATTCATAATCTAATACATGTGAGCAGGTCACATCTACATGCATCACTCATAAAAGAGGTACGGATTTCTCCTTAGTGTAGAACCTAGCATGAAAACAATGGATTAAATCTCAAGATAACCCAAGCATGGAATTAACAAGTAATCATCCAAAATACATGATTAAACCCCCCAAGGTTCACCAACACCCGGTGCCCTTGGGGGTCTAGTGTGACATCATCCCACAACAAATAACACAATCAAGCAAAACACAAAGCAAAAGCATAGATGGCACTCCCTAGATGAAATTGTGGAGGAGGAGGTAGAGAAAGTGCCAAATGATGCTTCCCCCACCAAAGAAATGTCGAATGATGCTTCCTCTAGCCGTGGGTCTCCTTCCTTCAAATCGTGGTTGATCTCCCCTTGAATGATGTTGCCTTCTTGCCTTGAGAGCCTTGGACCTTGGCCTTGACTGATCTCCTAGCTTCTTTTCCCTTCTTCTTTTTCCCAAGGTCACCCAAAGTCTCTCAAGTGCTCTCTCAAAACATATCCAAAAAAAGTCCCTTGTTCTGCCCTAAATGTCAGGTTTTATACCCCTCATGGCATACTGGTGGTATAGGGTCGTAAGGGGGTCATATAGCACTCAAATAATCTAGATTCGCGCTTTATACGGGGTGCATAACGGGTCCATATAGCCTCCATATGGCCCCCATACTAGGTGGTATGGGGGTGGTATGAAAATCTGGACAGACAGCTTCAATTTCATCCCGCTGCTACAGTGCATACGGCCCCCATTCTGGGTAGTATGGGGGTGGTATAAAATTGTTGTTTTCTTCTCTTTTCACCTAAATGATATCTTCTTGTTCTCAATGGCTTTCTTATGCCCAACAAAGTAAATAGTAGATAATTAAGCACAAAGCGGGCATCAAACCTCACAAAATACATGCAAAGTGAATACGATATATATATATATATATGAAAACACCTACATTTAGACACTTATCAAATATCTCCACACTTAAGCGTTGCTTGTCCCCAAGCAAACAACTTATGAAAAACAAAGAGGGTGAAAAGTGGCTAAATGCATTACCTCTGGCACCAAGTAAATATAAGACTCCAAAAGCAATGGATAATGATACATAGATGTTGAGTTATAGTCAATAGGCATAATAAGAAATATCCTGTCTCACCCTTTATATGTTTGTGCCGTGTAAGTGAATTTTTTATCTCATTTGCCTTGATCTGGTCTAGCCTAAGGACATCAATCAGTACAGCTCTAGATGTTAATCACTCCACATACAAAGAATACCAAGCCTTAAACTATTAAGTGCCACTTCAATAGCCAAGTAAGATCCTTCTAATTCTATATCTCGGAACTAAATCTATTCTCTTCTAAAAACCTTTGGTAGGTACTAAAAAAAGATCACTAGTGTTTTTATTTTCGTTTCATCATTCATTCATTCATTTTTTTTCAAGTCTGACTAACATAGACTACACCAACATCATTTTGAAATCTTTTTGGAGGGTGCATATGCTGGTTAGGCACAAGAGCGACCCAACTACTCGGTTACAGTCTACATAGACGCATTCATGCTCAGAAGTAGAGGAATACTGATATTGACTCATTTTTTTCTTTTTCTCTATAATTTTTTTTACATTCACTCTAGATCACATCTTCAGATTATTCTACATGACACAGCACTAGAATTAGCTCAATATGACTTAGAAGTTCTTAAGAGTGCATTGAAGGATAAAACTTAGTGTTCTAAGGCCAAGTACTTAAAGTAGTGTGTTAAGCATACAAGAGAGTTAGAGTAGTCACATTGACTATTCCTATGTCATCGACAAAAAATTCAGTGCACATGACAATACTAGGAGTAAAATAGGATTCACTAAAGCATAAGAAATAAGTAACTCACATCAATCATTAGTCCATGCTAAAAGAATCTTACAAGAATGAACAAAACCATCATAGGTAGCACTAGCATGTAACAAATAGTCCTAATACATGAAAGACACCCACCCCCACACTTAGTGTTGTACGTTGCCCTCAATGTACACTAATCATGAAAAACATGCGAGAGCAAGTATTGAAACTAATATAGGAGGATGAAAACGAACTTCCTGGGTTCAACTTGTGCTTGTCATGAGGTATGACTCGACAAAAGGTGTGGTGAGCAATACATGTCTCATCCGACCTCCATTAAAAATTAGGAAAGCTCACCAAATTCCCTCGATGCCCTGCAAGGCAAAAAGGAGGCATCATCATTCCACAAAAATTTACCAATACAAACACAAGGGAGAAACAAGGGAGTAGTCAACAAAACACATAGATGAAAAGAAAATAAAGTTTGACGACACAAGTTGGTAGGGTAAGAACCATGCCAACTTAACAAAATACAAAAATACAAAACAAAGCAAACTAAAGTAGATAATCAGTGTTCATGCTCAAACGGGCTGCTACTCATCACAATCTGGTGCCAATGGTGGTGGCATGGTGGCAGAAGAAGTGGTCATAGTGTGCGAGGATGAACCATAGTACAAGGTGATAAAATGGTGAAAATCCTCCTCAAGTCGACGCTGTCCTTTAATAATCTGGTGAAGCTGGCCATGAATCTTGCGCTGCTGCTGATGCACAGCCTGAGTCTCTCGCTCAATCCCAATCAGTCTCGTGTCGAAATCAGGTAATGATGTAGTATCGGGGGTAGGGACAGGAGTGTCCTCAGGCTCTTACTCTGTGTGCTCTATCTCTTGCTGACTGGACTCGCTAGTGGCCTGGGGACGTGTGGGTCTGCTTGAATGGTCATACCTTGAGTCTGCTTGAATAAGACCATGCCATGGATCAATCTAGTCACATAGGGCCTAGCAAATATAGCTCCTAATCATGTATATGAACCCTGGTGAAGAAATGCATCGGCAACAAGGTGGCCAAGATGAGTAGGGCGCTGCTCAAAGATGTCATACATCGTGTAAAGATCAAACTATGTGACCATCCTCTTGCTATCAGCCCAGCCCCATATAGAACACACAATCAAAGCATGAATGTATCTGTGTGCCGGGTTTATCATGCGTGAGGCTTTTCGGGTCTGGTCACTAACTGCCAAGGTCGCCCAACAGCGGCTTCTACTCACATCACTTGGGAAATCAAGCTTAAGACAGTCACCAAGCATCGAATTGATAAACTCATCATCATAGATTCCCAAATACTTGGCAAAGTCCAAGTGGTGGATAGTATGAGTTTTTCCAAAAGCTTGAAAACGGGTGGTAACAAATTTCCTATCCCGCATGGATTGTGCATCTTGTAATGGCTCAAAAGTACTCAAAATCTCAAAGGTTAATTGGCAAAAGGTTGGCTCATTATTGGCAAAAAGCTTATCCAAACAATTATGTGATAGCCACTCCTTGACTTGATTTTCTATCTTAAGGCTCTCCACAAGCCCCCAATCGATGTAACACAATGTCCCAAATGGTTTTGTCTTCAAGGTATCATATCTCTCTCGATGATGTGCCAACTTGAAGATGGGTTCATCCGGTGTAGATGAGGGTTCGGTAGTTCTTGGGCTTTTGGAGGCGAGTCTTTTAGTGTGAGGCATCCCTACAATAAAGATAAACCTTGTTCAAGCTTATACAGATACAAGATAAATCAAAATAAAATACAAGAGATAGAGGAAACAAATGAAAAATCAAATTTTTGTGGTCATAAGGCCGTATGGGGACCGTATGGTCACTATTCATGCAGCAAGAGTTTCCCCTATATTCATGGAATCAAAAAATTTTAACATAAATTTGAATGAAAATTCATCCATGACATTCACATCATCCAATCCAAGAAAAATGCTTGAGAAATTCCACACAAAAGCTGCAAGAATGCACAAGAAATGAAAAAGAGAAAACTAGGGCATTGAAAAAGCATACTAATGAAATCTTGGGAAAACAAGCTTTAAACTCAAGGAAAACCACTAGATCAAAGTCTCCAATGGACTGGGAGAATTTTTAGGAGAAAAAATGCGGAGATTTGACCAAGAAATGAGTGAGAAAGAAGAGAGAAAATCGGTGGAAAGAAGATAGAAATGAGAGAATGGACGAGAAAGAAGAGAGAAGAGATTTAAAGGGCAAGAACACCCCATATAGCCCCATACGGCCCCGTATGGGGGCCGTATGGGCCAAGAGACACTCTCGGCCGAGGCTCTCTATGCGTCTCAGATGGCCCCGTATGGGCACCTTTTGGGGGCCGTCAGAGACGGCACAGAGCTATTGGATTGGCTCTGTGTCCATCTCAGACGGCCTCCAAACGCCCTAGGATGGCCGTATGACTTTTTAACTCACTCAAAACTTGGAAATCCTGCATCAAATGATGTAAAAATTATATGGCAAGCTCGAAGACTTATCCAAAAGTGAATGAAATTAGTTAAACGACGATCTAGAACATGAAATGACACCAAAATATGAGTTTCTCAAGAAGTTGCATAAATAAACCACAATTAAATTGATGAGAACAATGTCCCAAGTGTGTGAACATGAACTTATTCAAAAACAAACAAGTCTAAGAAATAAAAAAAGTGAAATGAACTAAGACCTAAAATACAAAAAATGCAAGAAAATACCCCCTAATGCTTGGGTTGCCTCCTAAGAAGAGCTTGTTTAACATCACGAGCCTGACGTACCTCATCACCTACCTCATGGGGGTTTAAAGAGTTTGAAGCCACCCCTAATTTCCCTTACAGTGTTATTTCTTCCTGGCAAATTCAGTGATAACATTGAAAAGACCACGAATTGTTCATGAGTAGAGAAGGGTGAAAAATTTACCTTCTCTCCTTGAGATGTGGGGTGATGAAGCACGGTACCTTTCTTTTTTCTCCCCTGAATCTCTCTCCATATTTTCTTCACAAATGATTCTTTTTTCTCTTTTTCCTTAGCATTGGTACAGGATACCTTCTCTATTGGTTGCTTCAAGTTCTTAATTTGAGGATGGTAGTGAGGCTCTTCTTGTTGTTCATTCCCCAACTCTCCCAAAAACTCATCTAAAGGGTTTATCAAGAGCACCTCTTGCACACAGTCAGAAATTAACCTATCAGTTTCATCAATAAAGTAAAGTGTGTCATCATGATCTAAAGAATGTTTCATAGTAGCCGGCAAAGTGTACACCACTTCCTCTTCTCTGACTCTTAACATTAATTTCCCTCCTTTCAAATCAATTAGGATACCTAAGGTGCTAAGGAATGGTCGGCCAAGAATCAATGGTGTCTCTACATCCTCATCGATGTCCATGATGACAAAATCCAGAAGGAAGACAAATTTGTCCACTCAGACAATAACATCTTCCACAATCCCATGAGGTTTCTTTGTTGATAGATCCTGCAATTGTAAGGTCATCCTCGTGGGCATTAACTCATCCAAGCCAATTTTCAAATACTTGGTGTAGGGCATGACATTTATGCTAGCCCCCGAGTCAGCTAGAGCATTTTCTTGGACTCCTCCTTCAAGCATGCATGGGATAATGAAACTTCCCGGATCTTTCAACTTTTGTGGGAGCTTCTTTTCTAAAATGGCCAAGCAATTTCCTGTAAGTGCAACCATGCCTTCTGCCTCCAACTTTCTCTTGTTCGTAAGGAGCTCTTTTAAAAACTTGCCATATTTAGGCATTTGGGTCAATGCTTCAACTATCAGGATGTTCAAATGGAGTTTTTTTAAAATGTTGATGAACTTATTGAAGTGAACATCCTCCTTGTCATGCCTCAATTTGGTTAGATAAGGGAATGGAGGCTTGTACTGGGATGATCTTGACAGTCCTTGTTGTTGGAGCTTAACATTTCTACCCTGATTTTTGTCTTCACTATTTTTTTCAAAAAGCTTGGGGTCTTCACCAAAGGCTACCCCACTTTCCTTAACACTTGGGTCAACTTCGACCCTTGTCTCCACTTGCCTCCCGCTTCTAAGGGCAATGGCATTCAAGTGCTCCCTTGGATTGTCTTCCGTGTTACTAGGAAGACAACCTAAAGGACATTTAGAATTTACCTTGGCGAGTTCCCCTACTCAATGCTCAAGTGATTTTACAGAGGCTTGGAGGTTTCTCAAAATAGAACCTATCTCACTGAACTGTTCGGCTTTTGCTAAGTATGCTGAGCATTTACCTTGCCAAATTGTGCATCCATGCTACTAGTTAGACTATTGAACATGGTATCCATACTGAGCATGAATGATAAGTGTTTGCATGATAAGAATGTGAAGTTTTCTTTCCTTATGATGAGAATTAATTTTATCGGGTTTAAACACTAATATGTGTGTATTTATGTTACTTTCATG
This sequence comes from Dioscorea cayenensis subsp. rotundata, assembly GCF_009730915.1. Classification (NCBI taxonomy): domain Eukaryota; kingdom Viridiplantae; phylum Streptophyta; class Magnoliopsida; order Dioscoreales; family Dioscoreaceae; genus Dioscorea; species Dioscorea cayenensis. Next base: position 2,910,122 of record NC_052491.1, on the reverse strand, counting down.
CATATAGGTTTGTGAAGCCGAATCTTACAGAAAGAAGCCAATGTAGATCGTGAATGCACTATTTGATGAAATCTTGGCAGGAACAAACGCGAAGACACAAGTTGGGTTCAAAGATACGTGAATGTGTGCCAACCTCCATGTATTTAAGCAATTACAATGATTTGGAGGGGCACAAGGGCAGTCACATTTGCGTATCCCGACTTGTGCATTAATAGCAAGATCTTCACCAATGAACCCATTTATTGAACAAGCGTCATGATCTACAGCATAAACGTGTGCCCATTTATGTTCCCTCGATGAAAAGTGGATTCGGGAGTGTGACATGTCCGTATATGCATGTAAACCGTAAGTGCACGGGTGTCGAAGTAATAATCCCAGATGAGTGGGTATCATATCCACAGAGAGTAGGGAATAAAGACACTTAAGTTATTTCTTAACTTATGTGGAAGATGAATAGTGATAAGTGTGATAAAATATGAAATAACAAAAAATAAAAGCAACAAGATAGAGAGCACATGTAAAGGAGAAGGTAAGGCAATCGATAAAGATGGGGTACGCGGACATTGATCCGCCTAGGACAATCGTTTCAAGTGCAAGAACTTTATATTATACTTCCTAAATTATGCAACAATGAGTCATGGAAATCCTTAATTACATGATCCTAAATTGAAGGTCAACCATGCCTAACTTTATACATGTCCCGGAGAAGAGATTGAATAACCTCTCAACCTCGCACTTGCATAGAATTGCTGACAAGGTCCCATTGCGTATATCTCGCAAGTGCACAGGTTTGTCGAAGTAATAATCCCGGGTGAGCGGGTATCGAATCCACAGGGTGTAGGGAGTAAAGACACTTAATCTGATTCTTAGCTATGTGGAATATCAACAATGATAAGTGTGACAATGATTCAATTCTCAGCAATTAAAAGCAACAAGTAAGAGAGCAAAAGTATGGAGGAGGTAAGGCAATCGATAAAGATGGGTTACTCGGATGATGCTTTGCCTAGGATAATCGCTTCAAGTGCAAGAACTCTCTATTATGCTTCCTAATCAATGCAATGGTGAGTCGTGGAAATCCTTACATACATAGTCCCAAATCTAAGGTCAACTATGCCTAACTCTATTCATGTCCTGGAGGAGAGATTAAATAATCTCTCAACCTCGCACTCGAATAAAGTTGCAACGAGCTCTAGGGATTCCAGGTGATAAATCTCTTCCTAATTATAGACCTAACCATTTGGTCCAGGCGAAAGGTCCCTAACCACAATTAAGCCCTAGATACTAAGATCCCCTCAACGCTTCACTCCGTTGCATGCGCAATTAAGCCCCAACGGAGATTCATCCCTTAGACCATTCACTCTATAATGGCCGCAAAGAACTCGAGGAACGGAGGTAGAATCTATCACGTCAGAGGGGACGCTCCTATACCTCTCGACTCACCCTCTCAACCCTCTCCAACCTAGCTTTGTCTAACGCTTGTGGTGTGTCACTCACTCACAAGGTTACCAACAAGAACTCTCAACCCTAGTGTCACTCTAGGGAAAATGTTCATACAATCAAGCATTCAATGTTGGAACTCACAATAAACATCAATTTATTGAAAGCATAATAAAGAAGTTTAAAGAAACGAATACATCCTAGGGTTCACAATCACCCAAGTACCCACTAGGGGTTTAGCTCTCCATGGAGCTAAGTACAATCAAAGAAATCGAATGTAAAAGAAATAAATCCACAAAAAAACCCCCTCGATGGTCGTGTCGATGGTCTTGTGGAGAGTCCTCTACTCGTCGCAAGGGATCCTTTGTCCGGCCTAGGATATACCTCTCCGGATCGATGTCGACCAAAGCTCTCCCAATAACCTTCTTCCAAACGACACGCGATGTCGGAGCCATAGAACCTCTTCAAAAACCTTGCCAATATCCCTCAAAACCCTAGCCGAAGCCCTCTCACAAGTTGGGGAAAAGATGGAGAAAAGAATACCAAAATTGGGGCTGAATCGGCTTTAAATAGGGCTGGAATCGGGCAACTCCACGGGCGTGGACGCTACACGCGCCCGTGCGGAATTTCCACACGGGCGTGGATAATTTCCACACGCCCGTGTGGATTCTCTGTTTCTCTGATTTCTCGGCCGGCTGTGAACAGTGCTACTACAGTACTTGCTTCATTGCTCTGCTACCGTCTTTGCCGTGAATAACTTCCCAATTCCATACTTTCATCGGGGTAACGTAAACGGGCACACGTTCATGTCGTGAATCACTTGCTTCTTCAATGATATACATGTTGGTGGAGCTCTTGTTCTTATATGTATAAGTCAGAATGCTCGAGTGTGACTGCCTTTGTGCCCCTCCAAATGGATGTGCTCACTCGAATGCGAGGAGGTTGGCACACACTCTAGCATCTCACACCTGTCCTATGTCTTCGCGTTTGAACCTTACCAACATCTCCTCCAAAATAGGTGCATTATGATCCACATTGCCCTATTTCCTTCATACTCGGCCTCACAACCCTACCTGCATAAAAGTAACATAAAAACACACATATTAATGTAAAAACCTGAGAAAAGTAATGCTCAACATAAGGAATGAACGCTTCGCATTCATATCGCACAAGCACTTATCAAATTCCCCCAGACTTAAGCTTTTGCTTGTCCTCAAGCAAACATTAAAACATTCTGTGCATCAATAAAGAAAATATTGAAAGTGCTGGCCTTAGGTTCACCGAGGTATACAAAGAAAGTATTCTACAAGTAAGGAAAATTTCAACATTAAATACGAAAAATCAATGCTCTAGCTAAAAACATGAATAAAAAAAAGGACAACAAACCCGAATTTCGTGTATGTGTGTGAACTCACTCAAAACAACCCAAAATATACTCCTCAAAGTTCTAAGTACAAGGGACTTATTTATCTACAAAAGTGACAAAAATTTTAAAAGATGGTAGTAGCTTCACACATCCTCTAAGGTAGCCCTTTCCAAAGCGGCCGCGAAGGTGGCTTTCACACTTTCGAGGTGGTAGCTCTTTCTACCCGAGTGGTAGCTTTCACTCATCCTATGAGATAGCTCTTTCTCTCATTAGGGCATAACTAGTATCTGACTTGTGAGAGTAGCTTCATACTTCATAGGTGGTAGCTCTTTCCACCCAATAAATACAAATGAACAATAAAACTATTTTGTTCCTTCTTTTCATTATTTTTTTTTGAATTTAGCAAAAGAAGTAAACCTAACTAGTCCCTTTAACATCGAACATGAATTTCCAATAGAGTTTAGAGAGTGAGTAGTGCACTAAGTGTAAATTGGGCAAAAATTCCTAAACATTCAAGCAAAAACTAGAGCATGAAAACATTCAATCTTAACAATTCTCCTAGACTTAAGAATACAATCATTGCAACTAAGGTGAACCGCAATTGGCTATGTGAGCATATATCAATCAAAAACAATAGAAAAGATGTGCACATTATGAAACTCCCCCCCACACTTAAGTTGTACATTGTCCTCAATGTACACATGCAAGCTCACTCAAAATATATCATTCAAAAATAGATGTGGGAGAAACAATACTCCCCTGACTCCTAGTATTGCGTTTGATGAAGCCAATTCATTGGGAGTATTGTTCCAACGGGTTGTGAAGCTCACACAGCCAAGTACCGAAGCACCTTGGTCGTGGCCATGACTAAGTCTCAATTCCCAAGATGACAAGACCATCTGCACGCATACACGAGGGGGTTCAGTGAAGCTCAAGAAAAATAAAATAACTCGAGTGTATATAAAAGATGAAACAATGAATACAACTCGATAAATGCAACATAACATAAACTCAGAAGGAAAAATCCTTTCTGAGTGAACAAGTCTAAAAACAAGAAAATAGAATAAAGTAAAATGCACGAAAGTAAAAGAAAGGTCAAGTGTCGGAGTCGCTCTCAGGCTCCGCTGCTGCTGTTGCTGCTGAAGTAGAATATAGTGGGTCCTCCGGTGCTGGGGTCGAGGATGGAGGTGCTGGAGGAACTGAGGATCTGGGTCTCAGGAGATCTCGAAGGAAGTCGAATCGGGCCATATGATCTGTGTACTGAGCTGACTACATACCCGGAGCTCTGCTATCTCAGTCCGAATCTCTCTAACATCGGTCTCCAGCCTCTCAATACGGTCATAGGCTCGAGTACCCGGTGCTACAGATGATGGAGGACTCTGCTGGACACCCCCCGCAGTATCTCCTTCGCTCCTGGTGGTCTCAGCGGTAGCTGTAGTGAGAATATAAACCCCTTACCCAAACCTCCGTACCAACCCCATCATCCTGATCGTATCGAACGCAAGAGGAGTAGGCACAACTGTCCTCTCAGCACCATGTAGAGCGTCACCGAAACCCATTCCCAGAATGAGTCTGGTGATATAAGGGCCAGCAAATAGTAGACCCACTCTCGTCGAATTACCCTGGTACTGCAAAACATCTGCTAGAATGCACCCTAAGTGAAGTGATACATTGCGGGCCATGGAGTATAAGAAAAGCATATCCAGCCTGGTCAAAGTGGCTGTGTTATCTGCTCGACCTATCACGGACCTGCTGATGACTGCGTGTACGTATCTGTAACTGAACTGGGATAAACTAGAGGCCTTCGACAATCCCGGTTCGTACTACCCACGCCACACAAAATCCTGTACGCATGATATGGAGTGACTGACACTGAAAAATCTACTGGTAGTCTGCCATACTCTACGGTACCTGTATAAGCGATATCGTACAGGCCCATCCTAATCAAAAACTCAGTGACGCTCATGGAGAATGGATGTCCGAATACCTGAAACTATATCGCCTCTGTAGTGTCAACTCTCCCATGCAGCAATCGAAACCCAAAGGATGCTAAAACCTCTAGCATAAGTGTGTGGTAAGCTGGCTCACTAATCGTCAGCAGCCTCCTCCAGCTTCCCACTGCCAGCATCTCATCAATCTCATTAATTACCTCATCACCCTGCTGAATATTTCGAAGCACTTGTACATTCGCGAAGCAAGTTTGACCAAACCCAAGTGCTGAAAGTCTCTCGAAGCAAGCCTGATGCTCGGGGTTCAAGAATTCCAAATGTATCGGCTCGGGTGAGATGACTCTGAGGCGCTTCACTTTGTTCTTCTTCGCGCGAGGTGCCATATCTGTACTGCAAAAGAAGAAAACAATAAAAAATCTCAGAAGCAATATACTGCAGAATTCCACACAGGCCTGTGGAAATTACCCACGCCCGTGTGGATCTGCAGAGCGTGAAACTCCCGCACGGGTGCACAACAAATCTTAACAATTCAATTTAAAACCACTTCTAAATGCTTACTGCACATCCATCATGCATGAAAATTCGCATTTAAAAGTATTCAATCCGTTAAAACCATAATTGGCGAAGAAAAGAGGATAAAAAGGTTACCGAAGAGATAAATATGAAAACTTCTAAAATTTAGTAAGATTTGCGAAGAAAATTCCTCCAAACAGCGATGAAGGGTCGGAAAGATGATCGGGAACTGTTTTCCGGTGACTGGAGATGAAGAATGAGACGGATCACAAGGTTTTTAAGGAGAAAATTGCGTCTCTTGGAATTCTGTGTATCCCCACGGGCGTGTGGAAATTACTCACGCCCGTGCGCCTCACTTCGAGAGCGCCACAGGGGCGTACACACGTGCCTGTGCTTTCTCGGGAAAACGCTCCTTTGACTCTAACTGCTCTCACACGGGCGTGCGGAAATTACCCACGCCCGTGCGCCCGACCCACAGGGGCAAATGTATGCCCCTGTGGCTTCCCTGGACATCCGAGAAAAATATCAAGTCTTACACACGCCCGTGCAGAATTTCCCACGGGCGTGGACATTTACATGCTCAACTCACAGGGGCAGCCACACACCCCTGTGTTTTCTCGGGATGGAGGGAACACCCTGCAGAGATTCGCACGGGCGTGTGGAAATTACCCACGCTCGTGTGTTGTTCACAAGTTCGCCCACAGGGGCGAGTCCACGCCCCTGTGTGCTCTAGGGAAAATCTGCCCAACTCTGCAGGAGTTTGCACGCCCATGCAGAAATTACTCACGGGCGTGCGCCAATTGCATGGTCGTTCACAGGGGTAGCCGCACGCCCTTGTGCCTTCTCTGGATGAGCTCGCAGTATACACCCACGGTCGTGTGGAAATTCCACACGCCCGTGTGTTTTCTCTGGATGACTTAGAAAAACCTGCAGGCTCTGTAGAACTATTCATAACATGTTTACACACTCAGAGCCTGCTATATTATGTAAAATTTACCAAATAAAAATACGAAATAGAACTCAAACGACTAGACTTTGCCAACTCTCTACAAAACACACAATGAGTATTTTTTTAAAAATCCCACAAGAAAATCGCAGCACAAGAATTTAAAAATTGAAACACCAACACTTTACAGTTTATTCATGAAAACAAACTAAACTAAAAGCTGCGAGAACAATAAACACTTGGGTTGCCTCCCAAGAACTACTTGTTTAACATCACTAAGCTTAACGTACCTTTCTTACCTCACGGGGGTTCATAAATGAAGGTTGCCCTCTTACCCATGGCTTGAAAGCATGATGAGCAAAGTCTCTTGAGGGTAGAGGGTGTACTCTCAGGCTTCGGACCACCTAGCAATGGTTCGTCCAACTTCCTTGGCTCATGTACGTCTCCAACAATCTTGGAGTGTTTTCGGTGGCATCTCCGAGCACTCTTCATTTTTCAGAGCACCTTCTTCAAGATCCCCGGGGTAGATGTTTCTTCTCCCGTCGAACCAAGCATCATTACTTCTTCATTGCTCTCCTCTTGGTCAAACAAACCTTCATATGGATTCGGGTTGAACATTTCCTCCACATATTCATCAACAAGCTCATCAGTGGTGTCTAGAAAATATAAAGTGTTATCAAAATCAAGAGAATGCCGCATGGCTTCAGCAAGGCGATATGTGAGCTTGTCTTCTCCAACTCTCAATGTGAGCTCTCCACCGTCCATGTCAATCAATGCTTTGGAAGTCTGCAAGAACGGTCTCCCAAGTATCAAGGGTACATCTGCATCCTCATTGACATCTAGCACTACAAAGTCAACCAGAAAAATGTACTTGTCCACCTTGACAAGCACGTCTTCAATGATGCCTCTCGGATGTCGCACCGTTCGGTCCGCCAATTGTAGAGTCATCCGAGTAGGCCTAGGCTCACCCAAGCCTAGCTTTTGGAAGAACGTATATGGCATGATGTTGATGCTCGCCCCTTAATCCGCCAATGCCATTTCCTCACCTAAGTTGCCGATGTTACACGGAATGGTGAAGCTTCCCGGGTCTTTCTTCTTGTTCGGCATGTTCTTTTGCAACACTACCGAGCATGAAGCATCAAACACCACTGAAGCACTCTCCTCCAATTTCCTCTTGTTGGTCAATAGGTCTTTCAGGAACTTCGCATACTTAGGCATTTGAGCCAATGCCTCAACAAAAGGAATGTTGATGTGGAGTTGCTTGAACAAACTCAGGAACTTCTTATACTGTTCATCCCCTTGGTCATTCTTCAATCTAGTGGGATAAGGGATTCTTGGCTTGAAAGGTGGGGGTGCCACCTCTTTCTCTTTGTTTGCTCCCTTCTCAACCTCTACAACCTCGGGTGCGTGTTCTTTCGGCTTCTCACTCGGAAGCCTCCCTTCAACCTCTCGACCACTTCTCAAAGTGATCGCCTTCACATGTTATCTAGGATTGGTTTCCGTGTTGCTTGGTAAACTTCCATGTGGCCTTTCGGAGAGAGACTTCGCAATTTGCCCCACTTTATTTTCAAGGTTGTGTAAAGAGGCGGTGTGGTTACGAAGTATAGCCTCGACTGATTCAAACTTTGTATTTGCCGATTGAACAAATCTAGCCAAGTGCTTCTCCAAATCCGTCATTCGGGTTTCCAAGCCTGAAATTCTGTTTTCCACTTGAGGGGCTTATTGTTGTTGTTGGAAACCCGATGGCCCCATGGTCTTCTGTGGTCCTTGATTACTCCATAAAAAGTTGGGATGATTCTTCCAACCTGAATTGTAGGTGTTGCTGTAGGGATTCCCTTGAGGTCTCATGCCATTACCTACAAAGTCAACGTTCTCAACTGAAGAAACATCACCAATGATGATTGGGCAATCGGAGGAAGCATGTCCTCCACCACAACCGTTGCAATTGGTTATGGCTGCAACTCTATTCGAAGCTATAAGATCTAGCTTCTTACTCAAACTCTCCACTTGGGCCGCCAATGAAGTTACCGCATCAATTTCATGGAGACCGGCCACCTTTTTCTTCTCCCTAGCGTTCCACTGGTAGCTATTTAACCCCATTTCCTCAATCAATTGATGAGCCTCATCGGGGGTCTTGCTACCTAAGGTACCTCCTGCCGTCGCATCCAAGAGTTGCCTTGTGCTCGGGTTCAAACCATTGTAGAAGGTTTGAACAATCACCCACTCCGGGAATCCGTGTTACGAACACTTTCGCAGGAGTTCCTTGAACCTTTCCCATATCTCAAATAGAGACTCCAATTCCAACTGCACAAAGGATGAGATCTCATTCCTAAGCTTTGCTGATTTTCCGGGAGGGAAATAACGGGCTAGAAAAGCTTCTACCATCTCCTCCCATGTAGTGATTGATGCTCTAGGTAATGAGTGTAGCCACTGCTTTGCTCTCCCCTTTAAGGAAAATGGGAAGGCTCTCATCTTGATGGCATCATCCGTCACACCATTTATATTCAGCATGTCGCACACCTCGAGGAAGCTCTCTATGTGAGTGTTTGGATCCTCATCGGCCAAAACGTTTAATTGTGCGGACTGCTGCAGCATACGGATGAATGCCGACTTTAGCTCGAAGTTCTGAGCTGTAATTGGGCGACTCACAATACTCAATTGTGTCCCCAACACTGAACGTCTGGCATAATCGGATAGTGTTCGTTGTTGTTCATTTTGTTCAGCCATGTTTTCAGATTCTTCTACTTCCAAATCAGCTGGATTATGCTGTTCTTGCACAGGTTCTTTCCCTTTTCTTCTAAGTGTACGTTCAAGCTCAGGGTCTCCTTCAATCAATATTGATGGATTCCCTTGGTTCATAACCTAGAGCTGCACCAAAAAGAAAGAAAAAGATAATCAGAATGATGTTAGAATAAGAAGATATGAATTAGAATGTGTGGTGAAATAGCTAAGAAAACAAAGTGCAAAGTATCTCTAAACGCCTAGCTCCCTGGCAACGACGCCAAAAACTTGACAAGGTCTCCTTGCGCATATCCCGCAAGTACACGAGTTTGTCGAAGTAATAATCCCGGGTGAGCGGGTATCGAATCCACAGGGTGAAGGGAGTAAAGACACTTAATTTGATTCTTAGCTATGTGGAATATCAACAATGATAAGTGTGACAATGATTCAATTCTCAGCAATTAAAAGCAACAAGTAAGAGAGCAAAAGTATGGAGGAGGTAAGGCAATCGATAAAGATGGGGTACTTGGATGATGCTTTGCCTAGGATAATCGCTTCAAGTGCAAGAACTCTCTATTATGCTTCCTAATCAATGCAATGGTGAGTCGTGGAAATCCTTACATACATAGTCCCAAATCTAAGGTCAACTATGCCTAACTCTATTCATGTCCTGGAGGAGAGATTAAATAATCTCTCAACCTCGCACTCGAATAAAGTTGCAACGAGCTCTAGGGATTCCAGGTGATAAATCTCTTCCTAATTATAGACCTAACCATTTGGTCCAGGCGAAAGGTCCCTAACCACAATTAAGCCCTAGATACTAAGATCCCCTCAACGCTTCACTCCGTTGCATGCGCAATTAAGCCCCAACGGAGATTCATCCCTTAGACCATTCACTCTATAATGGCCGCAAAGAACTCGAGGAACGGAGGTAGAATCTATCACGTCGGAGGGGACGCTCCTATACCTCTTGACTCACCCTCTCAACCCTCTCCAACCTAGCTTTGTCTAACGCTTGTGGTGTGTCACTCACTCACAAGGTTACCAACAAGAACTCTCAACCCTAGTGTCACTCTAGGGAAAATGTTCATACAATCAAGCATTCAATGTTGGAACTCACAATAAACATCAATTTATTGAAAGCATAATAAAGAAGTTTAAAGAAACGAATACATCCTAGGGTTCACAATCACCCAAGTACCCACTAGGGGTTTAGCTCTCCATAGAGCTAAGTACAATCAAAGAAATCGAATGTAAAAGAAATAAATCCACAAAGAAACCCCCTCGATGGTCGTGTCGATGGTCTTGTGGAGAGTCCTCTACTTGTCGTAAGGGATCCTTTGTCCGGCCTAGGATATACCTCGCCGGATCGATGCCGACGAAAGCTCTCCCAATAACCTTCTTCCAAATGACGCGCGATGTCGGAGCCGTAGAACCTCTCCAAAAACCTAGCTAATACCCCTCAAAACCCTAGCCGAAGCCCTCTCACAAGTTGGGGAAAAGATTGAGAAAAGAATACCAAAAGATGGATAATTTCCACATGCCCGTGTGGATTCTCTGTTTCTCTGATTTCTCGGCCGGCTGTGAGCAGTGCTGCTATAGTGTTGCTACAGCCTTCGCCCAGAATAACTTCCCAATTCCATACTTTCATCGGGGTAACGTAAACGAGCGCACATTCATGTCGTGAATCACTTGCTTCTTCAATGATATACATGTTGGTGGAGCTCTTGTTCTTACATGCATAAGTCGGAATGCTCGAGTGTGACTGCCTTTGTGCCCCTCCAAATGGATGTGCTCACTCGAATGTGAGGAGGTTGGCACACACTCTAGCATCTCACACCTGTCCTATGTCTTCGCGTTTGAACCTTAGCAAGATCTCCTCCAAAATAGGTGCATTATGATCCACGTTTGCCTATTTCCTTCATACTCGGCCTCACAACCCTACCTGCATAAAAGTAACATAAAAACACACATATTAATGTAAAACCTAAGAAAAGTAATGCTCAACATAAGGAATGAACGCTTCGCATTCATATCGCACAAGCACTTATCAATTGCAATGAGCTCTAGGGATTCCAAGTGATAAACCCTATTCCTATGTATAGACCTAACCCTTTGGTCCGGGTGGAAGATCCCTAACCACAATTAAGCCCTGGGTGTTAAAACCACTTCAATGCTTCACTCTGTTGCACTCGCACCTAAGCCCCAGCGGAAGGTCATCCCTTAGCCCATTCACTCTACTATGGCAGCAAAGAACTCTTGGAATGTGAGGAAGGATAGATCACACTGGAGGGGAAAGGGGATGCCCTGCTACCTCTCGACTCACCCTTTCAACCCTCTCTAATCTAGCTTTGTCTAACTCTCATGGTGTGTCACTCACTCACAAGAGTTACCAACAAGAACTCTCAACCCTAGTGTCACTCTAGGGGATTATTCATATAATCAAGTATCCAAGATTGGAACTCATAATAAAAATCAATTAATTAACAGCATAATAAAGAGATTCAATGAAACGAATATATCCTAGTGTTCATAAATACCCAAGTACCCACTAGGGGTTTAGCTCTCCATGGAGCTAGATACAATCAATGAAATTGAATGCAAAAACAAAGCATCCATAGTAAACCACCTCGTTAGTCGTGTTGATGGTCTTTTGGAGAGGCCTCTACTCGTCGGATGGGTCCCTTTGTCCAGCCTAGGATAAACCTCGCCGGATCGGTGCCAACGAAAGCTCTCCCACTAACCTTCTTCCAAACGGCGCGTGATGTCGGAGCCGTAGAACCTCTCCAAAGCCCTAGCCAATACCTCTCAAAACCCTAGCCATCACCCTCTCTGAAGCTGTGGAAAAGATGGAGAAATGAATGCTGAAATCAGGGCTGAAATCAGGTTTTAAAGGGCTGGAATCGGGAATCCACACGCCCCTGTGGGTGCCCCTGTGGATTTTTCACACGGGCGTGTGGAATTTCCACACTCCCATGTGGATTCTCTATTTTCTTGTTTTCTCGGCCAGTTGTAAATAATGCTGCTGCGGTATTTTTATTTTTTTTATGCTACGATGATTTTTCTACAATGCCCTGCTACACTACCGGCCTGAAAATACTCCCGAATCCATACTTTTATCTAGGTAACGCAAACGGGCACACATTTACGTCGTGGATCGCCTTCCTCTTTAATAATGGACATGTTGGTAGATATCTTGTTCTATATGCACAAGTCGGAATGCTTGAATGTGACTACCCTTTGTGCCCCTCCAAATAGTTGTGCTAACTCGAGTATGAGGAGGTTGGCACACATTCCTGTATCTGGAACCCGACCTATGTCTTCGTGTTGGAACCTTAGCAAGATTTCCTCTAAATTAGTGCATTACAACCCACATTAGCGTTTTTCTCTCATAATCAGCCTCACAACCCTACCTGCATGAAAGTAATATAAATACACCCATATTAACGTTAAAACCCAAGAAAAGTAATGCTCAACACAAGGAAAGAACACTTCGTATTCTTATCGCACAAGCACTTATCAAACTTCCCCATACTTAAGCTTTTGCTTGTCCTCATGCAAAGATTAAAACATTATATGCATAGATGAAGAAAACATTGGAAGTGCTTGGCCTTAGGTTCACCAAAGCATACAAAGAGAGCATTCTACAAGTAAGGAAAATTTAACACTAAATACGATAAATCAATGCCCTAGTTAAAAACTTGAATCAAAAAGGACAATAAACCAAACATGTCCGTATATGCCTGTAAACCTCAAGTGCACGGGTGTCGAAGTAATAATCTCAGATGAGTAGTTATCGTATCCATAGAGAGTAGGGAATAAAGACACTTAAGTTGTTTCTTAACTAATGTGGAAGATGAATAGTGATAAGTGTGACAAAATATGAAATAACAAAAATAAAAGCAACAAGATAGAGAGTACAGGTAAACGAGAAGGTAAGGCAATCGATAAAGATGGGGTACCCGGACATTGATTCGCCTAGGACAATCATTTCAAGTACAAAAACCCTATATTGTACTTCCTAATTGATGCATCAATGAGTCGTGGAAATCCTTAATTACATCATCCCAAATCTAAGGTCAACCATGCCCAACTCTATACATGTCCCGGAGAAGAGATTGAATAAACTCTCAACCCCCACTCACATAGAATTGCAATGAGCTCTAGGGATTCCAAGTGATAAACCCTATTCCTATCTATAGACCTAACCCTTTGGTCCAGGTGGAAGATCCCTAACCAGAATTAAGCCCTAGGTGCTAAAATAACTTCAACGCTTCACACTGTTGCAATCGCAACTAAGGCCGAGTGGAAGGTCATCCCTAAGCCCATTCACTCTACTATGGCCAGAAAGAATTATTGGAACGTGGAGGTAGGATAGATCACATACGAAAGGGGATGCTATGCTACCTCTCGACTCACCCTCTCAACCCTCTCCAATCTAGCTTTGTCTAACTCTCATGGTGTGTCACTCACTCACAAGAGTTACTAACAAGAACTCTCAATCCTAGTGTTACTCTAGGAGAGTATTCATACAATCAAGTCTACATGATTGGAACTCACAATAAACATCAATTAATTGAAACCATAATAAAGATATTCAATGAAACGAATACATCCAAGGGTTCACAAATACCTAAGTACCCACTAGGGGTTTAGCTCTCCATGGAGCTAGATACAATCAATGAAATCAAATGTAAAAACAAAGCATCCATAGAAAACATCCTCATTAGTCGTGGCGATGGTCTTGTAGAGAGTCCTCTACTCATCATAAGGGTCCCTTTGTCTAGCCTAGGATAAACCTCGCCGAATTGGTGCCAACGAAAGCTCTCCCACTAACCTTTCTTCCAAACGGCGCTCGATGTCGGAGCCGTAGAACCTCTCCAAAGCCCTAGACAATACCTCTCAAAACCCTAGCCACCGCCCTCTCTCAAGTTGTGGATAAAGATGATGAGCCTTAGTCTGTACCAATGTAGACCAAGGCACCTCCAGTGGCGGAGAACGTACCCATCGTACGTTTGTTAAGTGTTGGTGTCTTGATTTTTAGATGCTTTTGCTGAGAATTTCTTGTGGGCTTTGAGTATTTATCGTGTGTTTTCATGTGGAATTGGCGAAGTTGTGTCGTTTGAGCTTTATTCCATGTTTTTCACTTGTAAAACTTGCATACTAGGGCAGGCTTTGAATGTGTAAACATGTTCAGAAACTTTCTGGAGAGCCTGCAGGTTTTTCTAAGTCATCCAGTGAAAACGCACGGGCATGTGGAATTTTCGCACGCCCGTGGATTTGTATTGCGAGCTCATCCAGAGAAGGCACAGGGGCGTGTGGCTGCCCCTGTGAATGACCATGCGAATATCGTGCGCCCGTGGGTAATTTCTGCACGGGCGTGTGATTTCTTGCAGAGTTTGTCAAATTATCCCGAGACCGCACAGGGGCCTGAACTCGTTCCTTGGGCGACCTTGTGAAAACCACATGGGCGTGGGTAATTTCCGCACGCCCGTGCGAATCTCTGCAGAGGAGTCCTCTCTATCCCGAGAAGACACAGGGGTGTGCGCTTGCCCCGGTGAGTTGAGCTTGTGAATGTCCACGACCGTGCGTAAGTTCCGCACGGGCGTGCAGAGCATTTAGGATAGTTTCTTGGATATCTAGAGAAGCCAAAGGGGCGTGCGTCTGCCACTGTGAGATCTTCATTTGAGGGCGCACAGGCGTGGGTGATTCCCGCACGCCCGTGTGGATCTCCAGGAATTAAAAGACTGTCTGCTCTCCTAATATATTGGTCACACCTTGTTCCTCAGCTGACCCTAAGTCGGCCAAAGAACATTTTCTGACATTCTCCTATCTTGCAATTGTTATCTTTGAATCGATTGATTGTGCATTGTGTGGATTGTACGGGTGTTTAGCTTCAACTCATTGGTAAGCCTTTGTTTCCTCTCGTCACCGACTTCCTTTGAGTCTAGCTGATTACCTGCGATTAAAATGGATAATGCACATCGGTTTCTTACTAAAATAGTTATGATTTGTTTCTGAGAAGATCTGGAAGTGAGATAGGGGTGTATCTAGAAGAATGGCTACAAGGGCCGTGCGTTGTCCAGTCCCCGTGAAATTGCACGGGCGTGTGGAATTTCTGCACGGCCGTGCGTTGTGATTTTCCTGCAGTCTGAATGATACTGATTGATTTTTCTTTTCTAATACATGCAGGTATGGCCACCAGATCAAAGAAGGCAGTTGCTAAACATCCTAGGGTGCCTGCCCCTGTACAAGAAGACATGGAATTCACACTTCCTGTGCATCGACCTCGGTTTGAGCGGTTAGTGAAGCTTAAGTTTGGTCAAACGCGAATCCCGGATGTTGGGTCACTCAGGAAGGTGCAACTAGCAGATGACATGGCTGATGAGGTCAAGAAACTATTATTGGTCGGTAGTTGCCATAAGATATTAAATATTCATGACCCTGCTATTCGCTCACTCACTTTAGAGGTGCTCGCTTCATTTGAGTTCGATCGCTCTTATGCTCATTTTTATTGTGTCGGAGCTATTCAGTTCAGGGCTTTTGGGCAACATCATAGTATGAGCGTCACACAGTTCTCCACTAGACTTGGTCTATATGATGAGGAGTATACTGAGACTGAGGAGTATGAGAGTCTTCCAATTGACATGTCAGGTTTATCTCCCAAGGAGGCGTATAAAATACTATGTGGTAAAGGACGATATGAACCAGGAGTGTCTAAGGCCTCATGTTTATCTCGACCTAGTTACAGATATCTTCACGCCATCATAAGCAGGTCAGTGAATGGTCGCGGTGATAGCATGGGAGTCATAAACAAGCAAGAACTTCTGTACTTATACTCCATGGTTCGGAATGAGCCGGTCCATCTGGGGCACATTTTAGCGGAGTATTTGAAGCATCAAGGACAGTATCCCAGACTAGGTGTCATTTTCTCAGGTCCATACATTACTAGACTCATCTTGGTGATGGGTCTACGAGACACAATTAGCGGAGCCGAGAAGACGATAATACAAGCACCACTTGGGTTAGAGACAATGAGGCTCATGGGCTTGGTCAGTAAATATCCAGATGGTGTTTATGTGCTGAATATACCATTCGAGGATAAAGATGATGAGCCTAAGTCAGTACCAATGGAGACCGAGGCACCTCCAGCGGCGG
Source organism: Dioscorea cayenensis subsp. rotundata (assembly GCF_009730915.1). Lineage (NCBI taxonomy): Eukaryota > Viridiplantae > Streptophyta > Magnoliopsida > Dioscoreales > Dioscoreaceae > Dioscorea > Dioscorea cayenensis. The sequence continues at coordinate 2,894,032 of NC_052491.1, read as the reverse complement.
AGAACGTACCCCCCGTACATTTGTTTACACCATCTCGAGCTCATGATCGCTTTGAGAGGCTCGAGAATGCTTTAGGAGTGGTGCGGACAGAGGTCTCCAAGATCAGGGCCACACAAGCCACTCAGTACACAGAGTTCATGGCACGTTTCGACGTATTACAACAGATCTTAGAGCGAGACGTCGCCTCCTCATTTGTCTTGCGACCGAGGACTCCTCAGCCCCCCTCGGCATCTCCTACACCCCCATCTTCTATACCAGCACCGGTAGATCCACCTTATGTTTCTCCATCACCAGCAGTTGTAGAGGAGCCGACAGAGCGTGACACGGACATTTGACTTTATTTTTTCTGCATTTTCTTTATTTTGCATTTTATTTTAGACTTGTTTACTCATAAAGGATTCTCCTTCTGAGGAGAATACCTTGGGTTGACTGGAGTGAGTCCACACACTTTCACGATTTAGGGTTTGTTGTCCTTTTTTATTCAAGTTTTTAACTAGAGCTTCGATCTTTCATATTTAGTGTTGAAATTTACCTTACTTGTAGAATGCTCTCTTTGTATACTTTGGTGAACCTAAGGCCAAGCACTTTCAATATTTTCTTCATTAATGCACAGAATGTTTAATTTTTGCTTGAGGACAAGCAAAAGCTCAATTGTCGGGCAGTTTGATAAGTGCTTGTGCGATATGAATGCGAACCGTTCTTTCATTATGTTGAGAATTACTTTTCCTGGGTTTTTACACTAATATGTATGTTTTTATGTTACTTTTATGCAGGTAGGGTTGTGAGGCCGAGTATGAAGGAAAGAAACCAATGTGGATCATAATGCACCGATTTTTGAGAAAATCGGGTGTGAGATGCTAGAGTGTGTGCCAACCTCCTCATATTTGAGTTAGCCCAACCATTTGGAGGGGCACAAGGGCAGTCACACTCAGGCATTCCGACTTATGCGCATAGAACAAGATCTCCACCAACTTGTCCGTCGTTAAAGAAGCAAAGCAATCCATGACGTGAACGTGTGCCCGTTTGCGTCACCTCGATGAAAGTATGGATTCGGGAAGTATTTTAGGCTAGGTACAGCCGGCCGAAAATCACAATTCCAGAGAATCCACACGGGCATGTGGAAATTACCCACGCCCATGCAGAAATTCCACAGGGGCACCCACAGGGGCGTGTGGATTCCCGATTCCAGCCCTATTTAAAGCCGATTCAGCCACGATTTCAGCATTCTTTTCTCCATCTTTTCCCCAACTTGAGAGAGGGATTCGGCTAGGGTTTTGAGAGGTATTGGCTAGGGATTTTGAGAGGTTCTATGGCTCCAACATCGTCATTCCTTTGGAAGAAAGTCGGTAGGGGAGCTTCCGTCGAGGCGTATCCTATACCGGACAAGGGAATCCTTGGACGACAAGTAGAGGACTTTCCATAATACCATTGACATGACTATTAAGGGGGTTTCTCTATGGATTCATTGCTTTTATATTAGATTCCTTTGATTGTACTTAGCTCCATGGAGAGCTAAACCCCTAGTGGGTACTTCGGTGATTGTGAACCCTAGGATGTATTCGTTTCATTGAACTTCTTTATTATGCTTTCAATAAATTGATGTTTATTGTGAGTTCCAACCTTGAATGCTTGATTGTATGAACATTTCCCATAGAGTGACACTAGGGTTGAGGGTTCTTGTTGGTAACCTTGTGAGTGAGTGACACACCACGAGCGTTAGACAAAGCTAGGTTAGAGAGGGTTGGGAGGGTGAGTCGAGAGGTACAGGAGCGTCCCCTTTCCCCTCCAGCGTGATAGATTATACCTCCATTTCTCGAGTTCTTTGCAGCCATAATAGAGTGAATGGTATAAGGGATGACCCTCCGCTAGGGCTTAGTTGTGCGTGTAACGGAGTGAAGCGTTGAGGTGATCCTAGTATCTAGAGCTTAATCGTGGTTAGGGCCCTTCCACCTGGAACAAAGGGTTAGGTCTATAATTAGGAATAGATTTATCACTTGGAATCCCTAGACCTGATTGAAACACTATTCGAGTGCGAGGTTGAGAGGTTATCTAATCTCTCCTCCGGGACATGTATAGAGTTAGGCATAGTTGACCTTAGATTTGGGACTATGTATTTAAGGATTTCCATGACTCACCATTGCATTGATTAGGAAGCATAATAGAGGGTTCTTGCACTTGAACGATTGTCCTAGGCGGAGCATTATTCGAGTACCCCATCTTAATCGATTGCCTTACCTCCTCCTTTACTCGTGCTCTCTTACTTGTTGTTTTTACTTTTGAGAATTGAATCATTGTCACACTTATCACTACTGATCTTTCACATAGCTAAAAAGCGGATTAAGTGTTTTTTATTCCCTACTCCCTGTGGATTCGATTCTCGCTCATCCGGGATTATTACTTCGACAAACCTGTGCACTTGCGGGATATACGCAAGGGGATCTTGTCACTCACTCATAATGTATATCAATTAAATTTAAATGTGGGATAAGCAATCAAAACAATACTCCCCTGACTCCTAGTGTTGTAGTTGATGGAGCTAAGTCCTTGGGAGTGTTGTTCCAACGGCTTGTGATGGTTACATGGCCAAGTGCCGAAACACATTGGCCGTTCCCATGACAAAGTTCTCAATTCCCATGATGACAAAGTTCTCAATTCACACGAGGGGGTTTAGTGAAACTCAATAAAAATAAAACAACTTGGGTATAT
>NC_052491.1:2567438-2590326 GCF_009730915.1 Dioscorea cayenensis subsp. rotundata | reverse complement strand
AAGTAAATGAGAGGAAATGTAATCGATAGAAGCAGTGTACTCGGACAATGCTCCCCTAAGACTAATGTTTCAAGTGCAATATCTACTATTATACTTCCTAACTAATGCAGAATGAGTTGTGGAAATCCGGAAGCACATGGTCCAAAACCTAAGGTCAATCGTGACTAACTCTACACTATGTCATGTTGGAGAAATCGCTCAGTCTTAAAACTTCACACTGTGCAAAGTTGCATGGAGTTCTAGGCATTCCAAGTGATAAACCCTATTCCAATGTGTAGATCTAAAGCTTTGGTCCAGGCAAAAGACCCCTAGTCATAATTAATCCTCATATACTAAAGTCACTTCAATGCTTCACTCTATTGCTCACGCAACTAAGCCCTAGCGGAGTTCATCCTTTAGTTCTTCACTCTATTGTAACCTCAAAGAACTCTAGGAATTGGAGATAGGATAAATCACACCAGAGGGGAAAAGGGACGCTTCGCTACCTCTTGACTCACCCTCTCAACCCTCTCCAATCTACCTTTGTCTAACCCTCATGACGTGTCATCCATCTACAAAGGTTACCAAGATGAACTCTCAACCCTAGTGTCACTCTAAGGGATAAATCACTCAATATGCATTCAAGATTAGAACTCAATTAGAGACATCAATTAAGGAAAGCATAATAAAAGATCAAAGTAATATTAACATCATAGGGTTTACAAAATCCAAGTACCCACTAAGGGATTTAGCTATCCATGGAGCAAGATACAATCAATAATGAAATCAAAAGTAAAAACAAGTAATCCATTAGGAAAACCCCCTTGGTATTCATGTTGATGGTCTTGTGGAGTAGTCTATTCTTCTTTAAAGGTCCCCTTATCCAGCCTAAAGACACACTTCACCGGATCGGTGCCGACAAAAGCTACCCCCAATAACCTTCTTCCAAGAGAAGCATGATGTCGAATCTGTAGGACCACTGCAAAGACTTGCCAAAAGTCTCCTAAAACCCTAACCGACGGCCTCCAAAAGATGTAGAAAAGTTGGAGAGAAGGCTGAAAGATTACCCTAAAAATCAAGCTGAATCGCGGCTTAAATAGGGCTGGAATTGGGCATCCATACACTCCTGTTGTTTCTCCACACGAACCTGTGGAATTTCTACACGGGCGTGGGGAATTTGCACATACCCGTGTGGTTTCTCTGGAAACCTGATTTTTGACCGGCTGTGAATAGTAGCTGCTACAATATATTGCTACAGTGCTCCGCCGTAACTCTGCCAATTCCACACTTTTCATCGAGGTAACATAAACGGGCACACGTTTATGTCGTAGATCGTAACTCTTCTTCAGTCAAAGTCCTCATTGGTGAAGAATTTGCTATCAATGCACAAGTTACGATATGCAAATATGACTGCCTTCGTGCCCTCCAACTCATTATAATGACTTGAATACATGGAGGTTGGCACACATTCACGTATCTTAGAACCCCACTTATGTCTTCGCGTTTGTTTCTTCCAAGATTCCACCAAATAGTGCCTTCACGATTTACTTTTTGGCTTCTTTTCTTAATACTTTAGCTTCACAACCCTAAATGCGGAAAATAACACAAATACACATGTATTAGCACTTAAACCTGATAAAAGTAATGCTCATCGTAAGGAAAGAACACTCGTATTCTTAACACACAAGCACTTATCAAACCCCCCCACACTTAAGCTTTTGCTTGTCCTCAAGCAAAAATAAAACATTGAAGCATAGAAGAAGGAAAAATTGAAAGTGCTTGGCCTTAGGTTAACTAAAGCATGCAAGGAGAGCATTCTACAAGAAAGGAAACTTTCAACACTAAATACAAAAAATCAATGCTCTAGCTAAAAATTTGAATAAAAAAGGACAACAAACCCATCATTGTGTAAGTGTGTGTAAACTCACTCAAGTAAACCCAAAGTATACTCCTCAAAGTTCTAAGTACAAGGGACTTATTTATCTACAAGCATAACAAAACAAAAGGATGGTAATAGCTTCACACATCCTCTAAGGTAGCCCTTTCCAAAGCGGCCATTAAGTTGGCTTTCACACTTTCGAGGTGATAGCTCTTTCTACCGGGGTGGTAGCTTTCACTCATCCTATGAGATAGTTCTTTCTCTCATTAGGGCATAACTAGTATTTGACTTATGAGAGTAGCTTCATACTTCATAGGTGATAGCTCTTTCCATCCCCCAATACACAACAAAAGAATATATTTTTTTCTTTCTTTTCATTTCCCTTTTTTTTAAGCAAAATAGAACAAGAAACAAAACTAATTAGTCCCTTAAACATCGAACTTGCATTTCCAAAAGAGTTTCATGAGTGACTGATGCACAAATATTAATTGGGCAAAAATTTCTAGAAATTCAAGTAAAAACTAGAGCATAAGAACATTCAATGTTAAAACTTCTCCTAAACTCAAGAATACAAGCATTACAACTAAGGTGAACCGCTATTGGCTACGTGAGCATGTATGCCAATCAAACCTTGTGTAAAAAACATGTGCAATGTGAATTGCCCTCAATGTACACATGCAAGCACAATAGAAAGTATAGCAATCAAGCAAATATGTAGGAGTGGGCAATTGAATTAATACTCCCTTGACTCTTAATGTTGCATTTGATGGAGCTAAATTCTTAGGAGTAAATTTCTAACGGGTTGTGAAGAACATAAGGCCCACATTGGCCATGTCCATGACTAGTTCTCAATTCCCATACTGACAAGACCATCTGCATGCATGCACAAGGGGGTTCAGTGAAGCTCAATAAGCAAATATAACTTGAGTATATAAAAGATAGAGCAATGAAATACAACTCGAGATAAAAATAAAAGATAAACTCATAAGTCAGATCCTTTCTGAGTATACAAGTCCAAAAGATAATACAAAAGTAAATATGAGAAATAAAAGAAATAAAAGAAAAGACGCCTCAAGCATCAGTGTCATCTGTGATTGGCTCTACTACTGTCGGTGAATCCGGTGATGGTGATGCTGGAGGAGCTGGAGGGGTACTCGGTCTTATGATGAAGGGTGAGGGCGCGTTTCGCTCAAATAGCTGCTGTAAGGAATCAAGACATTCCATCACCTCCATGTGCAGCATGGCCTGTGTCGTGCGAACCTCAGCAAAATTAGTCCGGAGTACACCTACAGCACTCTCGAGCCTCTCAAAATGATCATAGGCTCGGGAAGGACAAGACATGCGCACCGGGGCCGCTCCTGTGCTATAGGTGGTGCCTCGGTCTCTGTATGCTCTGGCTGTGTCTCAAGAACAGGCTGAGGATCCTCTCCTGTATCACCTCGGCCTTCTGCTACATATGGAACAGGTGTAGTCAATACATATACACCAGGGCTGTGTTTGCACACTAATCCCATCAATCTCAATGTATCTAGGCCTAACGGTGAAGACACAGTCATCTTCTTAGCCCTACGTATGGCGTCTAGCAAACCCATGCCCATAAGGAGTCTGGTGATGTATGGGCCTGAAAAGATGACACCAACTCTGAAATACTGGTCCTGGTGGCACAAATACTCAGTCAGTATGTGCCCTAAATGGATCGACTGACACTGTACCATCAAATGAAGGTACAGTAGCTCCTGTCGGCTGAAGACTGAAGTATTGTCACCACGGTCATTCACCGACCTGCTCAGAATGGCATGAAGATAGTGGTACGTAGGTCAGGAAAGGCCCGTGGCCTTGGACATCCCTGGCTCATACTGTCCCTGGCCGCATAGAATGCTATATGCTCTTTGAGGAGTCAAAATACCCGGGGTAGTTGGTCGCAAGTCGCTCATACTCCTCAGTGGCGGTAAAGGGTCTCATCATATAGGCCCAACAAGATCGACAACTGTGTGACACTCATAACATGGTAATGCCCAAGTACTATAAACTATATAGCGTCAACACTATCAAATCTAGCATAGGACCTGTCGAACTCGAACGAGAATAAAACCTCCAGTGTGAGTACACAAATGGTTGGCTCTCTAATCAATAGTAACCGCCTACAACCACCCATTGAGACAAGATCCTCTACCTCATCCGCCAACCTATCTCCCTGCTGTATATCTCACAACACGCTTGTTTGTAGAATGTGAGATTGTCCGAATCTCAATTTTCGACAACCACTCAAAACGGACTTTGTGCTCGGGAACAGCAAATCCTATATTCTCCGGCTCAGTGGATGACTCACGTGGACGTTTCTCAGCTTGCTTCTTCGACTGGGATGCCATATCTGCAAAATTAGAACATAAAATTGATCAAAAACATTCAAAAATTGTTTCTGTAGAATTCAACACGGTTGTGTGCAATTTCCATATGCCCATGTAAATTCACGGGGAGTGAAAACCGCATAGCCACATGCTAGAAATCTAGATATACACCATCAAATTATTTTGAAACTCTTCCTAAGCATGCATAAACCATCTAATTGATGAAATGAAGCAGTATTCACCATTCTTATTGATTAAAATCAAGTACGATGAAGAAAAGAAAGAATTAAGGGTTACCGACGAGATAAAGTTATGAACTTTGAGTTTGGCTAGAAAATTCAAGAAAAACCCTCCAAATCAATGGTATAAGGTTGGGAGAGTTAATACGAGTGTTCTCTGAGTGATGGAGAGTGTGAGAATAACGAAGAACGAATGTGGAAATTACAAGTATTCTTTTGCGTTTTTGTACATTCACATGGGAGTGTAGAAATTACCCATGCCCGTGTGACTCCACAGGAGGACCCACAGGCGCAGACGCATGTCCTTGTGTGCTCTCAGGATAACACTAAATGCTTCTAAATGCAACCACACAGGCGTGCTAAAATTATCCACGCCGTGTGCCCGACCCACAGGGGCAGACGCACACCCTTGTGGCTTCTTTGTCCATCTGAGAAATATCTCTATGTGTTTCACACGCCTGTGCGGAAATTCCATGTGGGCATGGACCTTCACAGGACCAGGTCATAGGGGCACTCGCATGCCTCTATGTATTCTCGGGATGGAAGAGAGCTCTTCTGCAGAGATCCACATGGGCGTGCGGAAATTATTCACGCCCGTGTGTGTATCACATGGTCATCCATAGGGGGGAGTCCACGCCCCTATGTCTTCTCGAGAAAATCTTTAAGTCTTTGTAGGGCGACACACACCCGTGTGGAAATTACCCACGAGCGTGGACCGTCACAAGGTCATTCATAGGGTTGAGTCCACGCCCCTATGTCCTCTCGGGATGAGCTCACAGTAAAGACCCATGGCCGTATGGAAATTCCACACGGCCGTACGTTTTCTCTGGATGCCTTAAAAAACTCTATAGGCTCTGCAGAAAATTCATGAACATAGCAATACACTCAGAGCCTGCCATATCATACAAACTATACGAGGGAGAAACACGAAAAACTCGTTCAAACAACCAACAACTTTGCCATAAACATTTAAACACATGATAACACCAAAATGTCCATGAGAAATCACAGCAATAGTATCTAAGAGAAGCGCGTGTCGAATCTATAGGACCACTCCAAAGACTTGCCAAAAGCCTCTCAAAATCCTAGCTGACGGCCTCTCAAAAGATGGAGAAAAGTTGGAGAGAAGGCTGAAAGATTTCCTCAAAAAATCAATCTAAATCGCGGATTAAATAGGGATGGAATTGGGCATCCATACACCCCTGTTGTTTCTCCACACGGGCCTGTGGAATTTCTACATGGGCATGGAGAATTTCCACATGCCCGTGTGGGCACACGTTTATGCCGTAGATCGCAACTCTTCTTCAATCAAAGTCCTCATTGGTGAAATCTTGCTATCAATACACAAGTCAGGATACACAAATGTGACTGCCTTCGTGCCCCTCCAACTTATTGTAATGACTTGAATACATGGAGGTTGGTACACATTCATGTATCTTAGAGCTCCACTTGTATCTTCACATTTGTTCCTTCCAAGATTCCACCAAGTAGTGCGTCCACGATCTACTTTTGTCTTCTTTTCTTATTACTGAGCTTCACAACCGTAAATACGCAAAAGAACACAAATACACATGTATTAGCACTTAAACCTGATAAAAGTAATGCTCATCGTAAGAAAAGAACACTTCACATTCTTAACACACAGACACCTATAAAATGCTATAGCAGGTTACCGTAGCAAATCACTATTGCAATACACTGTAGTAGTTACTGTTCACAGCCGCTCAAAAATCCGATTTCGAAAGAATCCACACAGGCGTGTGGAAATTCCATATGCCCATGTGAAAAATCCACGAGGGCGTGTCGATGCTCGATTCCAACCCTTTTTAAGCCGCGGTTCAGCCCGATTTTGGGGGCAATCTTTTATCTTTCTCTCCAACTTTTCTCCGTCTTTTGGGAGGCCATCGGCTAGTGTTTAGAGAGGCTTTTGGCAAGTTTTTTGAGTAGTTCTACGGATTTGACACCGTGATTCTCTTGGAAGAAGGTTATTGGGGGATCTTTCGTCGGCATTGATCCTGCGAGGTGTGCCTCAGGCCAGACAAGGGGACCTTTGGAGAAGACGAGGAGGCTACTCCACAAGACCATCGATATGACTATCAAGGGGGTTTTCCTATGGATTACTTGTTTTTACTTTTGATTTCATTATTGATGGTATCTTGCTCCATGGAGATCTAAACCCCCTAGTGGGTACTTGGATTTTGTAAACCCTAGGATGTTTTGGTTTCATTGACCATTTATTATGGTTTCCTTAATTGATGTCTCTAATTGAGTTCTAATCTTGAATACTTATTAAATGATTTCTCCCTTAGAGTGACACACCATGAGGGTTAGACAAAGCAAGGTTGGAGAGGGTCAAGAGGGTGAGTCGAGAGATAGCGGAGCATCCCCTTTCTTTTTTGATATGATTTATCCTACCTCCACGTTCCAAGAGTTCTTTACGGTTATAGTAGAGTGAAGGGCTAAGGGATGAACTGCGCTGGGGCTTAGTTACGCGAGTAATAGAGTGAAGCGCTGAAGTGAGTTTAGCACCTGGTGCTTAATTGTGACTGGGGATCTTTCGCTTGGACCATATGGTTAGATCTATACATAGGAATAGGGTTATCACCTGGAATCCCTAGAGTATTGCAACTTTACACAGTGTGAGGTGTTGAAATTGTTTGATTTCTCCACGGGATATAATGCAGAGTTAGTCACGGTTGACCTTAGGTTTGGGACCTTGTGTTCAAGGATGTCCACGACTCATTAAGCATCAATTAGGAGACATAATATTTGGTCTTGCACTAGAAACATTAGTCCTAGGGGGAGCATAGTCCAAGTACTCCACTTCTATCGATTACCTTTCCTCTCACTTATTTGTAACTCTCATTCTTGTTTCTTTTATTTCTATTTATATTACATTTCATCAACATAATCATTGTTCATATTTATTTGGTTAAGTAGCAATTTTAGTATTTTTATCCCCTACTCCTTGTGGATATGATACCCCACTCACCTGGGATTTATTACTTCGACAAACCGTGCACTTGAGGGTAATATACAAGGGGCATTATCACAGATCATTTGTCTTGATTAGAGGGTTATGAAGGGCAAGAGCCATTAAACAAAGAAATTAACAATTTCTTTCTAGAGAAACACTTGTATTTCAGTCCAGAGTTCGGCATCAGGTCACTCTCCATGGTTTGCGGACTTTGCAAATTACTTATTGGGGAATGTTCTTAAGCAGGGTCTCACATTCCAACAAAAGAATAAGTTCTTCAATGATTTAAAGAATTATTTTTGGGACGATCCATTCTTTTTTTGCATCTGTGTAGATCATGTGGTCTGAAGATGTGTATCGAGAAAAGAAGGTTAGGACATTTTTGCACATTATCACTCAGGACCGTTAAGGGGGCATTATGCTTCAAGTAGAACTACAGAAAAAGCCTTGGCCACTGGATTTTATTGGTCTACTTTGTTTTAGGATGCACATCAATTTGTTCTTTGATGTGACAGTTGTCAAAGAGCAAGAAATCTTTCACGACAGGATGAAATGCCGCAGAATCCAATGCAATTTTGTAAAGTGTTTGATGTGTGAGGTATTGATTTCATGGGACCATTTCTGAAATCCGACAGTAATCAATATATTTTGGTGGCTGTTGATTATGTTTCCAAATAGGTGGGGGTGCAAGCTCTGCCCACTAATGATGCTCGGACTGTGGTTAAATTTTTGAAGAGTTTGTTGACTCAATTTGGAACTCCATGAATTATCATCAGTGATCGAGGAAATAATTTTTTCAACACTCAATTTAAAAAAAGTGTTGAAGTGTTATGGAGTGCATCATCGCCTTGCTACTCCTTACCACCCGCAGATGAGTGGTGAAGTGGAAGTCACGAATAGAGAGAGCTTAAGAGAATTGTAACAAAGTCAGTGGAACAAGGAAAGCGGGATTGGTCAGAATGCTTAGATGACAAACTTTGGGCTCATTGAAAGACATATAAAACTCTAATAAGGACCACTCCCTATAACTTGGTATATTTTAAGTCATGTCATTTGCCTTTGGAGCTTAAGCATAAAGCCTATTGGGCAATCAAGGCAATGAACTTTGACTTAACCAAGGCGGGGGAACAAAGAATACTTCATCTCAATGAGTTGGATGAATGGAGGTTAAAGGCATATGAAAACGCGAGGATTTACAAGGAAAGGATTAGGAAGTAGCATGACAAGCATATCAAGAATCTAAAAGAGTTCAAAGTAGATGATCATGTTTTATTGTTCAATTCTCACCTACGGCTATTTCCGGGAAAACTCAAGTCTAGATGGTTTGGGCCATATAATGTAACTAAAGTAACACCCCATGGTTCTATTGACATTACTCATCTGGAGTAGGGTACGTTTAAGGTGAACGGGCACCGGCTAAAACCATACTTTGGTGGGGAGGTTAGTAATGATGACAAGGAAGTATTCTTTCTCCATGAGCCCTCATGAGGTAAGGTCAGGTACGTTAATCTTAGTGACATTAAACAAGCGCTTCCTTAAAGGCAACCCAAGTCTTTACTGTTTTTCTAGCTTTAGTTTAGTACTCTCATGAATAAGAGATTTAGTGTTGGTGTCTTGATTTTAAAATACGTTTTCTGCATTTTTCTCATGAATTGTTGGTGTTTTTAATGTGCTTTAATGTGATTGGTGAAGTTTGTAGGTCGTTTGAGCATGTTTTCATGTTTCTCTAGCCAATTCTTCATTGTTTTTGTAGTCTCTGTATATGCATGAGTGTGCAGAAATTTTTGGGCAGAGTTTGTAATTTTTCTAAGAGATCTAGAGAAGACACACGGTTGTATGAAATTTCCACACGGGCGTGTGTTTCTGTTCAGAGCTCAACTTCTCCATCCCAAGAAGACACAGGGGCATGTGAATGCCCCTGTGAGCAACCATGTGATGGTCACACACCTGTGGGTAATTTCCACATGGGTGTGTCAATCTCTGCAGAGTTCTCAAACTCCATCCCAAGAAGACATGGGGGCGTGTGAATGCCCTTATGGATAATCCTGTGAATGTGGCACATGGGCAAGGGTAATTTCCACATGCCCGTGTGAAACTTTATAGAGACTTCTCCTCCATCTCGAGAGCACACAAGGGCATGTGAGTGCCCCTATGAGTACCACTGTGAGTATTCACATGCTTGTGTAGAATTTCTAAAGGGGCGTGTGGAACACTTAGTCATTTTCTCGGGAAGACAAATAGCACACAGGGGCGTGTTGGTGCCTCTGTGCGACAGTCACACCGGCGTTGGTAGTTTTCACAAGCCCATGTGGATGCATTCAGAGGCAAAGGAGGCTATCCTGAGAGCACACAAGAATGTGTGTCTGTCCCTGTAGGGAGTCACACAGCCATGGGTAATTTCCACACTCCCATGTGGATGCATAGAACACCAAAGGGCGTGATTTTTTCTTTAAAACCTACTTTTGCCTCTTCATTATTTAACTCCTAAATGCTCAAAGAAAGCCACCCTTCACTCTCCCACAGCGCTTTTGTGTTTTTTTTCGGCCGCATTTGTAGGTTTTAATTCTCATTTCGTCGGTAAGCTTCTCTTCCTGTTTTCTTCATCCAATCTTCATTCCTTTCAATTATTCTGCTGATTTTGTATCGATTTCATGTGTGAATGGTTGGAGAATGCTTTTAGAACAATTTTTGAATGATTTTATCATGTATTTGGACAATTTTTGGGATTTGGTAGTACAGTTTTTAGGCCCTGAAGATCCACACTGACGTGTGGAATTTCCACATGACCATGTGGATTCCTGCAAAATAAGTTGTTGAAATTAATTTGATCATTTCTTGTTCAATTTTTGCAAGAATGGCTCCCAAGATAAGAAAGTGGCTGACAAGTGTTCCAGAGAGCCTTCCACTAAGCCAGAGCACATGGAATTCGCCATTCCCAAGCATTAGGTCCATTTTGAGTGACTATCGAAGCTCAAGTTTAGGCAGACGTGGTTCACAGACTTGAGCACACTTAGGGAGGTTGAGTCGGGGGATGATATGGCTGATGAGGTGGAGGAGTTACTCTCTATGGGTAGTTAGCGCAGATTACTTTCCATCCGAGAGCTAGATATTTGTATTCTAACATTGGAGGTGTTAGCAACATTAGAGTTTGACCGATCATACAATAGTTTTGATAGTATAGATGCTATTTAGTTCTGTGCGTTCAGTCAATATCACAGTATGAGCGTCACCCTGTTCTTGGTCTGACTCGGATTATACGATGAGGCCTTTACTGATATTGAGGTGTATGAACAGCTGCTAATGGATTATCCCCGTAGTTTGACTCCATAGCGAGCCTAAATAGCGTTATGCAAATAGAGATGCTATGAGCCCGGAGTGTCCAAGGCCACGTGCCTTTATCGGCCAGGTTACAGATATATTCATGTCGTCTTGAGAAGATCAATGAACGACTGCGGTGATAATACTGGAGTTTTGAGCAGACAAGAGTTATGATATTTATGCTCCATGGTACAGAGCAAACCGTTGCATCTGGGGCACATTTTGGCCGAGTATCTGCGCCACCAGGGCAAGTATGCTAGAGTGGGGGTGATTTTCTAAGACCTGTATATTACGCGACTTATCATGGGCATGGGTCCGATGGACGCTATTCGGGGTGCTGAGAAGATCATTATACCGTCTCCTCTTAGCTTGAAACCATGCGTTTGATGGGCATGATCCAAAGATATAGAGATGGAGTATATGCTATAATCAAGCCCCCACCAGAGTCAGCTGAGGGCGAGGGTGATGTCGTTGAGAGGTCTCAGCATCCCCCCGAGCCATAGCCAGAGCCTATGGGACAGAGGTAGCCCCTACAGCCAGGAGCCACCTATAGTGCGTATATTCTCTCCTTCTCGAGCCCATGATCATTTTGAGAGGCTCGAGAATGCGGTAGGGGTGATATAATCAGATTTAGCTGAGGTTCACACTACACAGGCCGCGAACCATGCTGAGGTGATGGCATATCTACACTTTACAGCAGTTACTTGAGCGAGGTGAGACCTTACCGTTTGTTGTGAGACCCAAAGCCCCACCGACTCCTCTGGCATTCCCAGCACCACCATTATCACCACCAGCCGCACCAACATCATTATCAACAGTAGCAGCAACAGACCCACCAGCGGCAGTTGACACCGACGCTTGATGTGTCTTTATTTTCTTTGTCTTTATGTTTTTATATTTTAATTTTGCATTTCATTTTGGACTTGTACTACTCAGAAAGGATCCTCCATCTGAGTTTATCTTTTCTTTTCAGTTTCTTCTAGTTGTATTTCATTTTCATATCATTATAGACTCGAGTTATTTTGTTTTTGTTGAGCTTCACTGAACACCCTTGTGTATACATGCAGATGATCTTGTGAGTCTTAGAATTTGAGGACTAGTCATGGACATGATCATTGTGCTTCTCATATTGCCGTGTGTGCTCCACAACCCTTTGAAACTCAACTCTCAATAAAATTATCTCTATCAAATGTACCATTTGGAGTTCAGGGGAGTATTGTTTTAATTGCCCATCTCCACACATGTGTTTTGATTGCTTTATACTTTATTGTGCTTGCATGAGTACATTGAGGGCAATGTACATCTTAAGTGTGTGTGTGTGTGTGGGGTGGGGGAGAGAGAGAGAGAGAGAGAGAGAGAGGGGGTGGGGGGAAGTTCACATTACACATATTCTATACTTATGCTCCATTGCTCATGTTCATGCAGCCAATGGCGGTTTACCTTAGTTGCAATAGTTAAATTCTTAAGTTTAGGAGAACTTTTAACATTGTATGTTTTCATGCTCTAGTTTTACTTTAATTTTTAGGAATTTTTGCCCGATTGACACTTGTTGCACTACTCACTTATTAAGCCTTGTGGAAACTCAAGTTTGACATTTAAAGGGATTGTTTTTAATTTGTTTCTTGTTTTAATTTCTTTAAAAAAATTAATAGTTGTTTGTTTTGTTATGCATTGGGGGTGGAAAGAGCTACCACCTATGAAGGATGAAGCTACTCTCATAAGTCGGATACTAGTCATGCTCTAATGAGAGAAAGAGCTATCTCATAGGATGAGTGAAAGCTACTAGCCTGGTGGAAAGAACTACCACCTCGAAAGTGTGAAAGCCACCTTAGTGGCCATTTAGGAAAGGGCTACCTTAGAGGATATGTGGAGCTACTATCTTCTCTTTTCTTTATGAACATAAATGAATCCCTCTTAATTAGAGCTTTGAGGAGTATACGTTGGGTTGACTTGAGTGAGTTTACACACACTTACAAGATATCGGGTTGTTGTCCTTTTCGATTCAAGTTTTTAGCTAGAACATGGATTTTTTTATTCGGTGTTGGAATTTTTCCTTGTAGAATGCTTCCTTTACATGCTTTTGGTGAACCTAAGGCCAAGCACTTTCAATTTTCGTTCTTAGAGGCTTTAATGTTTTTATTTTTGCTTGACGACAAGCAAAAGCTTAAGTGTGGCGGAGTTTGATAAGTGCTTGTGTATAAGTAATACGAAGTATTTATTTCTTACATTGAGCATTACTTTTCTCATATTTTATCGCTTATTCATTGTATATGTGTTCTTTTGTGCATGTAGAGTTGTGGAGACAAAGTTCGATGAAAGAAAGCAAAAATAGATCATGGATGCATTTGCTAATGAAGTCTTGGATTGAAAGAAAAATGTGAAGACACAAGCTGTACTCAAATACAAGTGGGTGTGTGCCTCCATTGTGCTCAAGCAAATATGCAAAGTGGAGGGCACAAAGGCAGTCACACTCATGTGTTACGACTTGTACAATACTAGCAAGATCTTCGTCAATGTGATTTCATTAAAGACGCAACATGATCTACTGCATGGATGTGTGCCCATTCACTTGGCCTTGATGATAAAAAAGGATTCGGGAGCATTTTGGCAAAGCACTGCAGTAAAATCATTGTAGCAGTTACTGTTCACACCTCACATTAAACCAAAATCTGGAAATCCACACGCCCGTGTGAAAATTCCACATGCCCGTGTGGATGCCTGATTACAACCCCTATAAATACCACGACTTTAGACATTTTGAAGGATCTTTTCCCAATTTTTTTCCCATCTTTGGAGGCTCTCATGGCTAGGGTTTGGAGAGGCTTTGCCGAGGTTTTTGGAGCGGTTTTATAGCCTTTGACATTGCGGTCCTTTGGAGGAGAGTTATTGGGGGAGCTTTCGACAGTATCGATTTAGCGAGGTGTGCCCTAGGCTTGACAAGGAAACCTTTGGAGAAGAGGAGGCGGCTCCACAAGACCATCGATACGGACTACAAGGGGGTTTTATCTATGGATTACATGTTTTCACTATTGATTTCATTATTGATTGTGTATTGCTCCATGGAGAGGTAAATCCCTAGTGGGTGCTTGAACTTGTAAACCGTAGGATGATTTTGTTTCATTGGCCTTTATTATGCTTCTTTAATTGATATTTTAATTGAGTTCCATCCAGAATGCTTGTTGCATTGTTTTTACCTTAGAGTGACACTAGAGTTGAGAATCCATCTCGGTAATCCTTGTGGATGAGTGACAATCCATTAGGATTAGACAAAGCTAGGTTGGACAGGGTCGAGAGGGTGAGTTGAGAGGTAGCGGAACGTCCCCTTTCCCTTCTAGTGTGATTTATCCTACCTCCACATTCCAAGATTTCTATGCGGTCATGATAGAGTGAAGTACTAAGAGACAAACTCTACTGGGGCTTAGTTCCGAAAGTAACAGAGTGAAGTGTTAAAGTAATCCTTAGTGATGGGGCTTAATTGTGACTAATGGTGTTTTGCCTGGAACAAAGGGTTAGATCTATACTAGGGAATAGGGTTTATCACTTGGAGCCCCTAGAGCTTTAAGCAACTAACATGCGCTCACGTTGTATGTAACAACAAGTATACGGTGTCGAAGTAATAAAAATACCACGGTGAGTGCATAATCGAATCCACAGGGAACGAGAGTACTAGTAATAACTAATTCTTAGTTATTCAGTCGGAATCAATGTAAGTGGTGAAATGAACTAATTGTAAAATAAGTCAAATAGCAAGCAAGAAGGCACAAGATGAAGTAAAAGAGTTCTCAATCAATTAAAATGGGATAATTAGGTGATGTTCCCCCTAGGATCTAACATGAAGCTCAGATTCGCTATATGTCTTTAAACCTAGTTCACAAGAGTCAAAGTTTTCCAAGAAAAACTGGTCCTTGTCTCCAAGCAACCGGTACTAGTCCCCTACAGGATTCCAATGGAGAAATCGCTCAATCTCAACATCTCATATCCCATATGACCGCAAAATGATCTAAGGAAACCTAAGAGTGAAACTGATTCCTAAGGATCCGTAACCCCCTACAAGGTCCCAGCGGAGAAATCTATCAATCTCATACCTCACACCAAATATGGTTACATAACATATAAGGAATACGAAGATAGGAAACACTCAATCGGAAGGGAGAGGGGATGCTCCACTATCTCATGACTCACCCTCTCTATCCTCTTTAACCTAGATGTTCTAACTCTAATGGAGACCTCTCACATCAAAGTAACACATAAAGTAATGTAAATCAATCACAAGGATCAACAACATATGCAAATAATGAAATCACAAGGTTGAAACTCAAATCAACTCAAATTAACTAAAGACAAAAGCAAATCAATACAAATAAAAGATCATAAGGTTCACATGCCCTCTTACCCACTAGGGTTTAGCCTTCTATGAGGAAAGTTACAATACAATGTCTAATACAATGAAAAGCAATGAAAACTATAAAGGAAAACCCCCTTGAATTCGTGGACAGTAGCCTTGATGATTAGTCCACCGTCTTGAAGAAACCTCCTCCGAAGCTAGGTCGCTGGTGGCTTCCTCTTGCTATGACGGAGAAAAGATCAATCAAAGTTGGTGATGGATTTCCTCTAACATTGACAAAGACCTCCTTCTTAACCATTGCCAGCTTGCCTCCAAAGTGCTCGCCAAAAGCTCCGCAAAATGTCTCACAAATATAGGGCAAATGGCCTATTTATAGCTCCAAATCGCGTCTAACATGCGCCCACATGGGCTGCAGGAATTTCCACGTGGGCGCATGAACTAGTAAAATTGCTACATTATTTTTTGCTACATTACTTTGCTATAGTGATTTCCATAAATGCGATCCAAACATTCTTCTCTTAAGGCCACATAATTGGGCACATGATTATGTGGTAGTCTATAAGACTTTTCATCATCGACAAGTCTTGAAAGATCTTGAAATCTTCACCAAAAGAAGGAATGTGAAGATGTGGCTGCCTTTGTGCCCTTCCAAACAGTGAATTGACTTGCATATCTATGGAAGTTGGTACACATCTCCTCATTCACAAACTCCTATTGTGCTTTCATCCTTGATTTGCGCAAGAACTCCCAACATAGTGCCTTAATAGCCTATCTTTGCTTCCTTTTGCATTTCCAATTCATTAACAACCTATATGCATAAAAGAACACCCAATACACGATATGAGACATAAAACACATATAAAATAATGCTCAATGCATGTAAAACACATATAACAACATGTTCACTCAAGCAGATATCGGCAACCTTGCACAGTGTGAGGCGTCGAGAGTATTCTTTTCTGCCAGGGCATAGTGTAGGGTTAGTCATGGTTGACCTTTGGTTTGTGACAGTGTGTATTTGGATTTCGATGACTCAATAAACATCAATTAGGAGACATAATGATTAGTCTTGCACTTGAAACAATAGTCCTAGGGTGAGCAATGTCCAAGTGCCCCATTTTCTATCGATTGTCTCTTCTTATTCTATTACACTCTTTTCTCTTCTTTGCATTATTTTTATTTGCATTTATATTGTTCACACAACTCATTAATCATTTTTGCTATTGTTAAATAGCAATTCTTGTGTTTTCAAGCACTATTCACTTATATACGACTACCCACTCATTGGGGTACTTTATTACTTTGACAAACCATGCACTTGTGGTACACACACGCAAGGGGTCTATCATTAAGATGGAAGTGAATCTCTCCTACTCCTCTCCTCGTACGATTGCAATGAGCTATAGGATTTACATGCCAAGACTCGGAGATGGACCACTGAAATTCCAATCGAAAGGTACATGGCGCGGTTAATATCTCTAGTGAGCATCAATGATACCTACTCATCCAAGTGTGATATATTTGCATGGATCTCTTAACACACAAGAAAAATCATAATGGAAGAGCCACTTTTCGATATGCAAAACGAACAATAAAAACAAGGATGAATCTAAAAGCGTAAGGTAAATCTAAATTAAAAGCAATCAAAAGATAAATCAATCACAAACTACATCAATCTGGGCACCCAAGGAAGTTAGCCCTCTATAAGGCTCATGTTCATCAATACAAAATAAATCTCAATCTCTAGAACCCTAAACATGTAAAGAAAAACCCCCTTTGTCAATGCCGTGTGGTTGGAGATGATGTGAGCCACTATCATCACCAATGGATCGTCACTCTAGTGACTTCTTCAAACTAACCCTTCAATCCTTTAAAGCCTCCTAAAACCACAGCCAATCATCTCTAGAATCTTTCCCAAAAATTTGGCTAAAACTCGATGCCCTAGAAAACGGTTCGATTTTTTTATTTTTATACTTGTAGGGCCCGACTAGTTCATAGGCGAGTACACATGCTTGTACCTTACCTATGTAACTCCCAAGAGAAAGCCCAGAAATTGTAAACCTAGGTGTACACGGGCTGTTATACACAGCCGTGTATCTCCCAAGTTTTCTCCTTAAGTTACACATCCAAACAACCTTTCTTCTGCCCGTATTTTTGTTTGGGACATGTTCTCTAATCTTTCAATGTACATTGGCATGTACTTAGTTTACATGGCCATGTTCTTCTTGTTAGGAAGTGTTCGGGTAGTCTATGGCCGATCACACCGTATGTGTGTAATATTTTACATGATGCTCAGCCGAAGTGTACACGAGCAGGAATATGCCCATGTGCCTGACCAAGTATTTCTCTATTTACTGTGCTTATTTTAATCTGTGATACAAAATGAACAACTAAGTGCCAGTTATCGGTAAAAATGAAGCTCAATAGGGTTGATTAATTGCTAAATAAGATTGATAAAATATGTATAAACTAGCACTTATTAAATAACCACTTAAGCATTTGTTTGTCCTCAAACAAAAATGTGATAAAAAAAGATAAGTGCTCAATTCCAAGCTCTCAAAAATGTACATTCTCGAGAATAGATAAAAAAATAACAACAAGTAGATCTCTACAATATACATTATAACAAGTATAAGTACGCTCTATTAAAAGTGTTCCATGTGTGTGTGAATGATTCGCTTGATAAGGTCCTTTACTAACAAAGAATGGATTATTTATAAACACATCATTATTAACAATTGTGTTATGTGACCACTTATTCAAAACTAAACTTAAAAACTTTAAATGGTACCTTTCACACATCCTTAGAAGATAGCTCTTTCTCTCATTAGGGCATACAAGTATTGACTTTTTGAGAGTAGATTCACAACTTAAAGGTGGAAGCTCTTTCCTTTTTTATTTTTCGTTTTCTTTTTATTTTTACAACTAAACAACAAATAAATTTAACTATCCTTTCTAAGTGTTAAGAAGGCCGATGAAAGTGAATCATGTACAATTTGTGTTGTACGAACTCACAAATATTGTGAATTAATAATTAAGCTTAAAAACAAGTAGAATTATAGAAATTGTCAAGTTCTTAAAATAATGTGCAAGTAGTGCTAAAGCTTTCAAAAATTGAGCACCTAACAATAAAACTCAAAGCTTACCCATAATTCACTTCCTTTTAACCCTCCCTCCCCCTCCCCCAGCCCCCGGTCCACCACACACACACAAACACACACACACAGAAAGAAACACATGGTCCTCAATGTATGAAAGAACAATGGCAAAAAGAAGTATGAAAGGGTGCAAAAAGAAACTAATACTTTCCTAGAAAAATTTGATGAGCCTTGCCAATACGACGAGGGTGTTGTTCCTATGTCTAATCACAAGAAGTAAAGTTGAAGAAAATAAATGGAGAAGTTTGAAAGTGGTGACTCACATCCTCCTATGTATGACAAAGAGTGTTTAGTAGGGAGAGAGAAGAGAGAAACACACAATAAAATATGGAAAGTAAAATATGAAAACTAAAATGAAAAGTAGAAAAGTAGCAGGGACACAACCCTTGCTAAAAAATATTAAAAGTACAAATATCATGAATGAATTAAAAAAACAAAAATAAAAACTCATACAGCAGTGACTACAGTAGGAAATGGAGGTGGGCTCGATGGGGCAGAAGAATAGTCATGATTAGTCTCAGTCTCCTATAAAGCATCCATAGAGCAGTTCTCTGTGGGCTCAATCTCTGATTCCTCCTCTACGTCTAATGGTGGTGACAATGATGTAGTAAATCTTGGAGCTAATGTTAAAAGCTCCATCCTTCACGCTCTGCCCAACATAGTAGTAGTTCTATAATCTATTATTCCTTTAGGCTTTTGGGGAGGAGGGAGGGGTTGATTGCGGTCATATCCAAAGGAGCAGGTACAAGTGGTATTGTCACCGTATGGGTTTAACTATCAACTTAGGCACTGTGAGTGGAAGCCATCTGTGTTGTGGTAACATTGGTTATCCAAGTGAAGATGCATCTCCAAAAGATACCCCCCCCCTTCAGCTCCCTTGCCCGCTGAGCAAAATTTTTCAATCTCACCTTTTTTTGTACAAGACTCTATGTACTAAGAATTAGCAAAACATCAGCCATAATGAGAAATTAGTTAAATACAAAAGCAAGTACACTAGGATGTACTTGGCCCATGTATATTATAGATACTAGACATCTTCTAAAATAGGCTAAGGTTTTTATCAAATCGAATAAAATTTGATAATCAATAGTGACCATTTGAAGCTCTTTCCTCAATAAAGCGATGCAAGGGGAAGAATCACCATTTCTGAGTGCAAAAATCAACAACGAAGAGGGTAGTAAAGAGAACAAATAAAGCACAAAAACTTAGAGAAGATTTAACCTTAGTTTCTAAAAAGTACATGGGTTTAAAAACATAGTCATGTATCTCCCTTTGTGGTTATTGACGAACAAGTTATGGGTGTGTAAATTATGCAAATGTGCACTTAATAAAACAATTAGTTCATTATATCCCAAGTGTACAGGTCCATGAAGTGATACCTCATGGGTGGGCATGAGGGTCATATTTCTCCAAGAAATGCGAGAGGCTCGTATTACTTCCTTTTTACTTAATCAATAACCTAATCATTTATGCTCTTTCTTTAGGTCTACTTATACGACTGATAAGTGCTTGAGTAGACATATTTTTGTATATGTTTTATATGCAATGAGCATCAGTTTTACCATAGTTTATGTTTCATATTGTATATTTGGATTTCTTTTGTGCAATTAGGTTGTGAATGCCTTGAAGAATTAAAGAAAGCAAAGATAGGTTATAAAGACACAATGTTGGGAGTTCTTGTCCAATTCAAAGACCAATATATGAGAGGAGTTCATAAACATGGAGATGTGTGCCAACTTGCAAGGAGATTTAAGACAATTTACTAGTTGGAAGGGCACAAAGGCAGTCACATCTTCATGTTCCTTCTCTTTGTGAAGATTGAAAAACCACTCAAAGATGCATTGATAAATGCCTAAATATACATATTTTATACGTATTGATCTTGTATTATTTGTGTATATTTTAATGAATATCAACCCGTTAATGTCTAAATTGGTTATTTAGGTGTTACAGGTCTTTAAAGAGCCGAGCGAAGCTCGAGAATGCAATTAAGAGGAATTCTACACCAAAAACGTGTTTTTAGGGCTTTGGTACTGCAGCAGTACTGTAGCCGAGTCACTATTTGGTGCTGCGGACAATCGGCTATAAACTTTATAGGTCCAATGCGCCCATATGAGCGCATGTGAGGTTTGCTTGAAATCCACAACCTTTAGTTATTGTAGTAGAAATACTGTAGCAAATTTACTATAGATGGTACTATAGCACCGGCGTGTTTTTTTTGGGTAAAATGACAGTGAGCTTCATGGGCATCCATGGCCCCGCATGGAGCCCATATGGACTGATGGGATATATATTGGGCTGATTTTCTAGGGCAAAAGGGGGAGGTTTTTAGAGACGCTTTTTGAAGAAGAAAACTTGGGGAGTTCTTGGAGCCGATTTCCACTAGCTTTGAGGAGGCAAGATCACACATTTTGGAGAAGGGGAATTGACACGTCCGAATATGCGTGTATAAACCGCAAGTGCACGGGTGTCGAAGTAATAATTACCCCGGTGAGTGGGTAGTCGAATCCACAGGGAACGGAAGTATTAGTAATAACCACTTCTCAATTATCTAGTCGGAATCAATTAATATGATGAAGTGAACTAATTGCAAACAAAGCAAACGAGTATGCAAGAAATAAAGTAGAAGAGTCTCAATCACTAAGGATGAGGTATTCGGGCAATGATCCCCCTAAGATCTTCCTTGAAGCTCTAGATTCACTAAATGCTCTACAATCGAGTCTAATGAGTCGAGGTAATCCAACGATAACCAATCCTTGTCTCCAAGCAAAAGGCACTAGTCCCCTACAAGGTCCCGGTGGAGAAATCGACCAATCTCAACACTTCACACCCCATATGACCGCAATATGCTCTAAGGAAACCTAAGAGTGAAACCGATTCCTAAATGTAGATCCAACCCTAATTCCCGGCGAAGGATCCTAACCCCCTACAAGGTCCCGGCGGAGAAATCGAAAGCAATCTCACGCCTCACACCAAATATGGTTGCAAAGAGAATATGGAATACTGGAGATAGGAAACACTCAATCGAAAGGGAAAGGGGACATTCCTCCATCTCAAGGCTCACCCTCTCAACCCTCTTTAATCTTGGAAATCTAACTCTAATGGAGACCTCACACATTAAAGTATTAAATCATGCAATGTAATCAACCACAAGGATTAACAACACTAGCAAGCAATTAAATCACAAGATTAAAAACTCAAGACAACTCGGATTAACTAGAAACATTAAGAGAATCAATCCAAAAAAATATAAATCTTAGGGTTCACATGCCCAAATACCTACTAGGGTTTAGCCCTCCATGGGCCTAGTTACAAAAACAATAATCAATACAATGAAAAGCAATAAAAACCCATAGAGAAAACCCCTCGAATTCGTGCGGATTGGCCTTGATTGGTAGTTCTCCGTCTTGAAGGGTTCCTCTATGAAGCTAGGTCGCCAATGGCTCCCCAAGGTGCTATGACGTCGAAGGAACCTATCAAAGTTGGTGAAGAACTCCCTATCAATCGGGCGAAGACCTTCTCCTCAAACCCTAGCCGCTCTCTCTCAATATCTATGCTCAAAGCTCCATAAAAAGTCCCCTTAGAATCGGCCAAAGGTGTATTTATAGCCTCACAACGCTGCGTCATCACGCTGCCCCCACGCGCCCGCGTGGATTTTTCCACGCTGCCCGCGTGGGCTGCGAATTTCCACGCCGGTCGCTGCGGAATTTCAGCCGGGCGCGTGAAATGCGAATTCTGCTACAGTAATTCGGCTACAGTATTTCCGCTACAGTATTTCCGCTGCACAACAATAAACATTCTCCTCTTAAGGCCACACGATCGGGCACACGATCATATGGTAGGCTATCCGGCTTTTCCTTCATCAATGCGTCTTGAAAGGTCTTGAAATCTTTACAAAGAGGAGGAATGTGGAGACATGGCTGCCTTTGTGCCCTTCCATTAATAACTTGGCTTGCAAAAACTATGGAAGTTGGCACACATCTCCTCATACACGAACTCCTCTTGTGTCTTCCAACTTGATTTGTACAAGAACTCCCAATATTATGCCATAATAGCCTATCTTCGCTCCCTTTTGAAATCCCAATGTCTTCACAACCTATATGCATAAAAGAACACCCAATACACGAAATGAGACATAAACCGTATAAAATATGATGCTCAATGTATGTAAAACATGCATAAAAACATGTTCACTCAAGCACTTATCATAAAGCCGGCACACATCTCCTCACATTTAACTCCTCTGTGTCTTCCAACTCGATTTTGTACAAGAACTCCCAATATTATGTTACAATAGCTCATCTTCATCCTTTGAACCCAATGTTCTCAAACCTATATGCATAAAAAAAAGAAACAACCAATATACTAAATGAGACATAAACCAGAGTAAAATAATATGATGCTCAATGTATGTAAAACACGTGACAAAAAACATGTTCACTCAAGCACTTATCGACTCCCCCACACTTAAGCTTTGCTTGCCCCCTACAAAATTAAACATTAAACTCATGGGAATAAAAGAAAGATTACCTTTAGGTTCAACAAGAAGGTACAAGAATGAAATTTAAAGTTATGGAGAAATAAAACACTAGACAAAAAACAATCAACGCTCTAGCAAACAATCCAATCAAAATGAATATGATAA